>NW_027496702.1:0-218392 GCF_021521415.1 Bidens hawaiensis
CCCTATATATATATATATATATATATATATATAGTAAGGATCCTAAGAGAACCCTTTATAAATTGAGAACTTTGAGAACCATTTTGGACCACTAAAAACACCTTTAAAAAAAATATTATAAAAAATCATAAAACAAAAATTATAAATATTTTAAAAAAGTAAAAAAACTAAAATTCTTATATTTCATTCCGGTTTCATTAAAAAAATAAAAAAAACGTTGTATTATACACATATGTATAGTATCATTTATCTTAAATTATACACATGTGTACAAAATAAACATGTAAATGTACACATATGTATATATTATACATATGTGTATATAATTTAGTTAAACCTAGTTTTTTTTATGAAACCGGGATGATAAAATAAGAATTTTGGTTTTTTTACTTTTTTGATTTTTGTGTTTTTTTTTATTTTATGATTTTTTTTTATTTTTAGGTTTTTTTTGGTCTAAAATGGTTCTCATAGTTCTCAATTTCAAAAAGGTTCTATCATGATCCTGATTATATATATATATATAGGGGTGAGTTAACGTACAATAATCGCTTAACGTACATTACGTACGCGAAATACGTTCCACTAAAACGTTCAAGCAAAATTCACAAAACTTTAAACGTTCAAGGTTAAAAACACTAATACGTTCAACAAAATTCACAACCTTTAAACGTTCAAAGGTTAAACCTTTAAACGTTCAGGTTTTAAATTTATCAAAATTGATCAATTGAAGCTTCAAATTGGTGATTAATTGGATCGATTTCAAGGTTAATTGATCAATTAGGTTCAACAATTTCAATTTCAATTGCTCAATTTGACAACTGACCTGTGAGCAACTATTGATGGTTGTGTCGGAAGAATATGGTGGTCACGATGGTAGAAGATGGTCGCGATGGCGGATGGTGGACGGAATTGTTGAACGGCGATGGTGAAGGTGGACGGAATCAAGGGGAGAAGAGGTTAACGGAGCCCGGCTCGCGTAATTGTGATTTTAGGGTTATTGAAGATCGACGTTTCATAGCCTCGCATACGTAATGTACGATAAAGTATTTTCGCATTCCATCCTTTACCTATATATATATATATATATATATATCAAATAGGAATGTCGGTAAACATTCCTATTTGATCTTTTACACCCCTCAACTATAAACAATTGATATTCTAGCCTAAGGTTGGGTTAAAATGAAAACCATACAAATATGAAAACCTTGTGAAAAATATATGTAACGATCAAATTTTTTAAAAAGAATTTACATATGTAAAATATGTTTATTATCTTAAATACAAAAAACAAATTAAAAAAAAAATAACTACGTTTTTTTTACGTTTTACATATGAAAGTATGAGAGAGAAAAACTTTGAGATTAACTTTTATTATTTTATTAACTTTAATCCACAATCACTAGATTTAACTTTTCATTTGAAATGTATGGCTGAGATTTGGTTTTTGTAGTTTTCACAATTTAAGATGAGTTTCTTTTAACTTTCCTCTTCTAGCCTATATATTATTTTGCAAATATTATAAACTAAACTTTCTACTTTCTAATAGTTTAAATTTACCCCTATACCATATATATTATATACGTTTTTAACATCTTAAGTTTTTTTACTAATTTAATTTGTCTTCGCTAATTTCTATTTTTTAAACTAATTGTTATTTTGTTTAACAAATTTGTAAATATCATTTTGACCCTATCGAGTTTTTAAAATTTCGAGTTTACCCCTTATTGTTTACCTTTACTTAAAAAATAACTTTTTACGTACTTATTTTTATATGCGTGTGTAAATCGAGGTGGTCTAAGTTTCGACGTAACCTTATTTTTTATTAGACGAGTCATGTCAAATGTAATACATTCCTATGCTTATATTATGTAGGTTTCCAGTTAGTCTATGTTTCGGCATAAATCCAAGTTGTTCTATATTTTGGCGTAATCTTATTTTTTACTAAACGAGTCAGGTCATATATAATACTTTTCGTGCTTATTTTTATGAAGGTTTCAGTTGTTCTACATTTTGGCGTAATTTTGTTCTAGAGGGGTCAAATATAATACGCTTTCATGCACCGGAATACACCCTACCCGTGGATCAACTTCTTAGGTTTCTAAAGACTGTAACCTCTAAACGCACGTTCATATCTTCGTCGTATACGAAAAGTTCCCAGCCGCAACGCGCATGGGTAACTATGCTAGTTTTTAAAATAATGTACATATGCGTATTAAATAATATTTGAGTTTATAGATCGTTTAATATATAGTATATAAGAACCTTATTAGTGGAGTTGGAAAAACCACCTTATGATATCAAGAGTTCTCAAGCTCAAAACTTGGCTCCAACATCAAAGTTTTTTTTAACTCATTCCCCATCAACAATCAAGTTAAAAACTTGGCTCAAACATCAAGTTTTTATAAATTCATTCCCAAACAACAATTAATGCATTTGGTCACCTTACAACAATTAACATAACATTAATCCCATGCTATTAAATATTTTACCAGTTACTCATATTACTTATTAATACATAATTAACATATCAATAATTAATATTTTAATTATTTTCTTCAACTCAAATACTAAAACTCATTTTCCACATCCTTTAAGTTAAATTCAATTATTCCACTCATTACAATGTTATGTTCGTTTATTTATTATGAATTTTTAAATAGGATTGTTGAGTTTATATTAGAGAGGAAGGGGCACTCATGGGTAGTACTCATGCATCGACCAATCATACACAATTATTTCATTTATACCTTTAAGTACCCACAAACCATAAAATAACAGGAAACACATACCCACAAGTACCCCAGGACATTTTTTGTTTAAATTTAAAAATAAATAAACAATTAAATGTAATTAAAATTAAAATTTCATTGAAAATTAATGAGTGTTTAATTTTTCAAAAACCTCCAATGGGTTTGCCATGTGGTAAACCTTTGCCACAAATTGTAATTTGGCAAACTACCCACATAGTTAGAGGTGAATTTGCCATGTGGTAAACAACTCATAAACCTTACCCACACTAGTGCCCCTTCCCCTCTTATAGATAGGGGTCCTCTTTTTTTATCTCGGCCGGGGCCTAAAATTTTTTAAGATTATTGGGGACGACTCTGATCACAGCATATGATTACCTCATCACGATAACCATCACACATGCAGTAACCTTATATACAAAAACAAATGATATCCATTGCTTCCAATCGAGTGACCCTAACTTTTTATGTTCGTTTGACGATGGACTTTATATTAAACTAAAACATGTCTATGTTAGACTTGAGGTGATGAGATATCCATAGTTAAACACGGGTAGTTTATGATATCAAATTGAGGTGATTAGATATCCAAACTGAATAAGTGATTGATCAAATATTTAACTTGATGGAAAAATTAAGTGATTAGATATCCAACCAGACGAATGGATATGGGTTCACGCGCTTTATTTAGTCAATGAGTCAGTCTCATATCCTAAGAAACCTAAAGCATCTTAACACTTACATGGGCTCCAAAGCCTACCAACAGGTATTCGGATTAAAATTGTACTCCAATTATAACATAATCCGAACCAATTGTACTAGAAAAATATTTTCCAAAAATAATATTTATAAGATTTTAACTAAAAACTAATTAATATTTTCTATAAACTTTCGTGAACCCAAAAATCCTTTATAAGAGGTTTTTAAGATTGAACAAGTAATCTTTCACGAAACTCTGTTTTAATATAAAAGTACCACCGGTTACAAAACTAGAAATAAAGGGAATATAAAATACAATTTTTATACCAAAACATGTTCGATTCAAGTCTTCATCGAATACTTCTACATAGGGCTGCAAACGAACTGAACTTTCAGCGAACAGTTTATGAACCGTTCGGTGGGAAGTTCGTTCGTGTTCGTTCGTTTAATAAATAAACAAACACGAACAAAATTTTTTGTCCGTTTAGTTAAACGAACGAACATGAACATAGGTCGGGTCCGTTCGTTTATGTTCGTGAACGTTCGGTAACGTGTCCTTTTATGTTCGTTTGCCTTTTCTAGTGTAATAGGATTTTCAATTTTTTAGAATTATTTTTTGATATGTTTTACCCAATTAAATGAACAATATATATATATATATATAGGATCAGGATTATGAGAGAACCTTTTTGAAATTGAGAACTATGAGAACCATTTTGGACCACAAAAAACCCAAAAATAAAAAAAAATCATAAAATAAAATAAAACACAAAAATCAAAAAAGTAAAAAAAAACCAAAATTCTTATTTTATCATCGCGGTTTCATAAAAAAAAAAAAAAAAAAAAAAAAACCTCGGTTTAGCTAAATTATATACACATATGTATACTATATACATATATGTACATATACATGTTTTTTTGTACATATGTGTATAATTTAAGATAAATGATGCTGTACATATGTGTATATTACGTAATTAGAGATTAAATAAAATTATACATATGTGCATAATACAACGTTTTTTTTAATTTTTTTTCTATTTTTTTTTATTTTTTTTAATGAAACCGGAATGAAATATAAGAATTTTGGTTTTTTTACTTTTTTAAAAATTTTATTATTTTTTGTTTTATGATTTTTTTAAATATTTTTTTAAAGGTGTTTTTAGTGGTTAAAAATGGTTCTCAAAGTTCTCAATTTGCAAAGGGTTCTCTTAGGATCCTTACCCTATATACATATATATATATATATATATGGAAAGTATAATGTGGAAACTTGCTCGAGTTGAGAAAACCATGTAAACTTGATTGTGTGGTTCAAGATGTGCCACATCTGTGTTTCTTAGGTTTATTATTTTATAAATGAAAGGGGTATTTTAGACATTTTAATCATGTCCCTTCTCTCTCCTTTTTTATATGGATTTGACTCATCCATTTTTATCACCAAAATAAGAACATTATCTTCATCTTCATCTCTCTCTCTTTTCCAAATTCCATTTTCATTTTCAACTTACATCAACAACTCATTTTCATTATTCCAAGAAACAATTCACCAAAGAAACAATAAACCGTGGTTAAGCAAGACCGAAGGTTTGTTGCAGTGGATGAGAAACGGCGGCAGGTCGGCAACGGTAGGTCGGAATATGCAAATCGAATCCGATCAACTTGAAATTTTGGTAGATTTTTTATGTTTTTTAACGATCTGAAGGCTTCTTTTTTTCTTTGATTTATTTTTCTTTTTTTATTCCTTTTCACCCATAAGTAATGTATGTTTTTGATGTATTTTTTTGTAGATCTTTTATGTTTGATAGATCTTTACTCTTTTTTTCCTTTTGAATGTATTAGGTAAATCTTTGATTTTTTTTTTCAAAATAAGATATTTTATCCTTTTTTTCATTTTCGAGATCTAAAGGATTGTATTTTTGCTTTTTTATTATTTTTTCTTTTTAATAATAAGAATCCATATTAGTGTATTTTGTGGTATTGATTTGTGTATAAGAGATGCTTTTTTCTTTTCTTCTTTTTCAAGATTTAAAGGATTGTATTTTTTTCTTTTTCACTATTTTTTTCTTTTTATCAAAAAGAATACATATAAGTGTGTATTTTGGTATTGATTTGTTTATATGAGATGTTATATTCTTTTTATCTTCTTTTAAAAATATAAAGGATTGTATTTTTGATTTTTTATTATCTCTTTTCTTTTTAACAATATGAATCCATATGAGTGTATTTTGGTATGGATTTGTGTATAGGTAAACTAATTATTGGACTTGTTAGCTTGTAGTTATAGTGACAATAATTTTATGACGTCTGGAAGATTCAAGAAACAAGTAAAGCGAGATCCAATTTTAGGGTTATTTGTGAGATAGGTTTAGAATACAACTGCTTTTTAGTATTATTTTTTATTAAAGGATATTCTATTTGTACACAGTTAATATATGTTTTTAAACAAGTAACATATGTTTTATTTATACAATTAACAAATGTTTTATATTACTTCCAGACCGAAGACCCGATAAGAGATCAGCTATTGGTGTGACGGATTTCCAAAGAGTGCCGAGAAAACGCAGATTCATTTAAAACCTGGCGGATTTCCAAAGAGTGCCGAAAAACCACCGTCGATATCTTAAAGAAAAAGAGGAAGATGGTTGGACTGGATTGAGTTAAGATGAAAGAATAAGTTATATTTTTAAAATATGGTGACGTTTGTGTAGGAGAGAGGGAGTGATGGTGACATAAAGTGTGTCATAAAAATGTGTGGATGTTTATAAGGCTGAGGGGTGTGGGGGGAGTGAGAGGGGGCGCGAGTGGGGGCTCCAGCCAATAATATTGTGACGTGTGGCAGAGAGAGAAACTTGATAAGATGGGTGTTGGAGCCCCCGCTGGAGCCCCTGGCCCTAGTGTGGAGGGGCGCGAGCAGGGGCTCCAGCGGATTTTTTTTTTATTTTTTTACAAATTTAATCTAATAATAATATTAAATAATATTAATATTTAATAATAATATTAATAATAACAACACAAAATCAAAATCAAGATTCATCATTTCATCTTCTCCACCACACCAGCCACCACTAACCCACCTCCGTACCGCCACCATCATCTTCTCCACCACACCACCACCATCATCTTCTCCACCACCCACAACCTCCGATCACTTGTCATCCTCTCATTCTTATTATTCTCCCTCCGTAACCACCTTCTTCTTCATCTTCACGTAAAATTTTTTTTTTTTTTAATAAAAATAAAGAGCCAACGGCTCTATTTCTAAGCCCCAACGGCTCTTCACGCATTCCCAGGCCAACTTTACGCCCATTTTCACCCGCTAGCCCTCTTGCGCCTGCCTGGATTTCCGCGCTCGCGCCCCTCTCGCGCCCCTCTCGCGCCTCGGTGGTGTGGTGCTCGCGCCCCGGTGCGCGAGCGGATGGGCTCACGCGCCCCCTCTCGCGCTCCACACCCCTCAGCCTAAGAGAGAGTGTGTAATTGTGTCATAAAGTAATGAAAAAGTAAAAGTAAAAATTATGATTTTGATTTGATTGATTTTTGAAAAGTACAATTTATGTCTCCACACTCTTTTGAATTACCTTTATCACACTATAATTAACTCCTCATAAAGGTTATTCAAAAATTTAAAACCTTTTACCTTATAATGGTTATATAGAAAAATGTAATAATTAAAATGATGGTTTTGATTTAATTGATTTCTTAAAGGTACAATACTTGTTTCCCACAGTCTCTTTTGTATTAAATATTCATAAACTTTGTATAGTCCGTCTCTCACTCTCTCTTGCACATGTATGAGTTACGCAAATATTAAAATTGTTCATTTAAATATTAATATTCCGATACAAAAAAAACATATGTTTTTGCATATTAAAACATACGTTTATAGACAAGCGTAACATATGTTTTGCATATTAAAACATATGTTTATAGAAAAACGTAACATATGTTTTAAAAATATTCGTATATATTTTTAAAAAACTGGATAAAAATATTCCCAGTAGAAACTCTGATCACCACCTCACCACCTCACATATGTTCGGTTAACGTCTAAACAATTAACATATTTTTTTTTGTTATTTTGCAGTTCATCCTAAAACGTATGTTACTTCCGCAGTCACCTTGGGCCGGAAACATGTTGGTTGTCGATATTTTAAGATGAAAAATAAATACATTTTTTTAAAGAGTGTATTTTTTGTAGGAGAGAGAGAGTAATAGTGACATTAAGTGTGTTGATATATGTATGAGAGATAGTGTGATTGTGACATAAAGTGTATGGATATGTGTAGGAGAGAGAGAGTGATAGTGACATATTTTTATTTTTTTAATAAAAGCACACTCTTAAAGGTAGTGAAAAGTTATTTTGAGTCATGCCAACTTTTTAATTTTAAAGTCTTTTCATCTTAACTATTGAAATATTTCAAATCTTTATTGATTTTTATATAGTTTTTTTTATGTTAAACATATATTTTTAATGAACAATAAAGTTTTACAATTTTTTTTAATAAAAGTACACTCTTAAAGGTAGTGAAAATTTATTTTGAGTCATATCAATTTTTTTACTTTTGATGTCTTTTCATGTTGACTATTGAAAAATTTTCAAATCTTTATTGATTTTTATATAGTTTTTTTTTATGTTAAAAATATCTTCTTAATGAACAAGAAAGTTTTAAAATTCTTATGATATACCACACACCTCCTCTTTTGCCGGCTTGCAGTACACAGTCGCCAGAAGCAAATGAACTCAATAATTTGGAGATTTAAGTTATTTAATAGAAAATTTGTTGTTATTAAAATGAGATTTACAAATAAAGAGAAAGTAATTGTGTCATAAAGTAATAGATGTGATAGTGACATAAAGTAATGGAAGTGATTGTGACATATTTTATATTTTTAATAAAAGTACATCTTTCAAGGTGATGGAAAGTACTATTGAGGTCATATCACCTTTTTTACTTTTGATATATTTTCATGTTGACTATTGAAATATTTCAAATCCTTATTGATTTTTGTATAATTTTTTATGTTAATAGCATCATCTTAAAGAACAAGAAAAATTTAAAAGTCCTATAATACACATTTTTTAAGTGTTTCAAAAGTTCTTTTGAAAACATTTACGTAATAATAATCATTAGTAAATTGTTTGACATTTTGTTTTAAGTTGGAGATATATGATTTAAAAAAACAAACTCTGAATACCATCCCACCCTGCCGTCTTTTTTTTCCGGTACAAATAAGTTGAAGATTTAGTACAAAATTCAAGATTCCTTCAATAATCGCAACAATAAACAAAAAAAGTTAAAAAAATTTTAATGGCCAACAATAAAAATAAGAATGAAGCTCATTTTCTAATTTAAAATAACAAATTTCAAAAAATGTAAAATAAGATTTAAATCCAAACAAAATTTTCAAGTATATCTTTAAAAACAAATATACTAAAATGACCATATCTAAAATCTGTCAACAGGCGTAACATACGTTTTCGCATGTTAAAAACATACGTTTTTAGGAAGAAGTAACATATGTTTAAAAAAACAAACTCTGAAGACCACCCCACCCTGCCGTCTTTTTTTTCGGTACAACTAAGTGAAGATTTAGTACAAAATTCAAGATATCTTTAACAAAAACAAAAAAAGTTTAAATTTTTTTAATGGCCAACAATAAAAAGAAGAATGAAGCTCCTTTTCTGTTTTAAAATAACAAATTTTAAAAAATGTAAAATAAGATTCAAATCCAAACAAAATTTTCAAGTATATCTTTAAAAACAAATATATTAAATGACCAGATCTGAACTCTATCAACATAGTACAAAAAAAATAATAATAAAACTAAAAATGATGAGATCTTAGAAGCTTTCATCCATAAATTCTTGTTCAGAAATTTGTCAGTATAAAATGTCTAGATCTGAACCTTTTGTAGAGAAAATCACTTGATCAAGTTGTAAACTCGGTCGCCGATACGTGGTGGTGGTCAAAGATGAAGACCAACAATGTTATAAAGAGTTTCCAGTACATCAAGACCTTTCACGGTGTCTTAAAAAGTTTCCGATACGCCAAGATCTTAATCGCCGCCATCAGCATGCGCCGGAAACTGGTGTCGAGGGTTCACGAAAGATGTTTTTTAGGTTACTGGAACATGTTGATTGTTGATAGTTTGAAGAACAAGAAGAAGATGGTTTGGTTTGAAGAACAATAAGAAGGTGGTTGAAATAACAAGAAGTGGAGAGATGATTGTGGTTGGGAAATTAATGAGATCTGGAAATATGGAAATCAGAATCAAAATATGGAGAGAGAATATGGATTGTAGTTTTACTATAATGCCCTTTTGGTACTTTTGAAACAATAAAATAATCTTTATTAAAGTTACTTTTTGATTATATAATCTCAACCCTTTATTTGATTAGATCAATAGATATAATAGAGTTTCTATGGTTTTCTCAACTGGAGTGGGTTTTATTTTAACCTTTCCCTATATATATATATGTGTGTGTGTGTGTGTGTGTGTGTAAAAGGTCAATAAACCGCAGTTCATTTATTCGTTTCCCCGGTCCTTAAGTTCCACCGTCGGCATGTACAATTGTCACCCACCTCCGCTGCCCTCCATCTTCACCTCAGAAGCCCTTTGCCATCCATCTCTGACACCAATAGCCATGTACGTTTTTTGGTATGATTATATTTGTTTGATTTGGTGTATTTTTTGTGTTTGTATAGGTTGAGCAATGGGTTTAGCTGGTGATGTAAACCAAGTCTTTGTTAGCTGGTCGGAAAACCTATGGCCTTGCAATAAATGGTTGAACACCTATCGCCCATCACTTTCGCCCGGTTTTATTATGTTCGTGAACCGTTCGTGAACACATTGAATTCCTTAATGAATGAACACGAACAAAGAATCTCGTTCGGTAAGTGTTCGTGAACCGTTCGTGAACACATTTATTTCTTAACAAACGAACACAAACAAGACTTTTTCGTGTTCGTTCGGTTTGTTTGCAGCCCTACTTCTACTCGTTTTCTTGTAGTGAAAATGACTCGAGTCTTCATCATCTTGAGTCTTGTCACCAAACTTGTTAATCTTCATACATGTAACAAACTAAATGGTTAACAATTTTGGTTGAGGATCATGTTTGACACGGGACCATAAAACAGATTCCAGCCTCCGCTCAGAACGCGTCTGTCTCCCAGGATGCAACAACTGGAATAGTATGTGTACTGCCGGAGATGGCTCCCAAACCTGAGACGCCACCGGGTTAAAAAGTGAATAGTTTTGTGAAAAAGATGAAGTTGATGAGATATATATTAGAGTGTGTTAACTTGTAATATTTTTTATTTTGAACATAAATAATTATCTTGTATAGGTACGTATTCTCAAGATTTTTCAAGTGACAAAGTGAAAGAACCAACAAGTTCTATTTATACATACACATGAGAAGAAGTTACAAAAAAAACTCAATTAAATTAATTACAATTAACATAATTAATCTTGTAATAAATAAGATAATTAACATTATAATAAACTGAGTTTAATCTCGTTTTAATGGATATTAAGTGGTGGTGAAACTACCATAACGGCTAGTTTGACCAGGTCTCAACGTCTGTTGACCAATAGCCAGCCACTGTTGGCGAACAACCCTTGCAAAGTGCTGTTGATGCCAACATTTGTTCAAGGGAAGCTAACCACCGTTGAAGATGAGCCAGCCTTTGTTGAGAAGGAGTCAACCTTTTTTTGACTAGTCTGGTCAAACAGACCTTGCACCCCAACAGTGGTTCAAGTCAACAGACCCTGGCCCTTTTGGTTAAACAGACGTTGAACCCCAGTAGTGTTTCAAGTCAATAGACCTTGGCCCTTCTGGTCAAATAGACCTCCTGAACCCCAACAGTGGTTCAAACCAAACCAACAGTGGGTGATGTCATCAGGTGCCGCTTGTAACATTCATCATTTTCGATCTTTTTTGTATTTGTATTTGTATCAAAACCCAACCCGATTTGTCAACCAAATCTTTCACTAATATAAAATGTTGGATTTTTATGTTTCATAATCATCTCTTACCTTTTGGATTTGTTACTAGATTGTATTATTTAAACCTTTTTTTTAAAAAAAACACATGCAAGTATTGATATAAAACAAGGAAAACAAGTTTGACTCCTTCCCTATATAAACAACCCCATCATCTTTATTATTCTTTGCTCATTCATCTTCTTTCTCTCCCAAATAAAGTTCATATCTCTAACCTCTAAGGTTCTTAATAATCAAGCAATAACCTTCTTTAATTCTTGTTTTTTACTTATTAATTCATATCTTGTGGCACAACATATATATATATGCACCCCTTGTTTCCTTCGGCTTTCATCTTCTTCGGGAGGTGATATGCGACAAGGCAGCTACATGGAGAACTCTTTGTAGTTCTTGTTTATACTATTTTCCTTTAATGCTTTCCTAGTCTTGTTCATATTGTAAGTAGTTTAGCTTTTAATTCATGTTTAAAGAGTTTCATGGTATTGGTTATGAAGTCACTAGTCTCGGTTTTATCCCGAGATTAGACCCGAATCAAGACCGAACCAAGACCAAACTCTTGTTTACTAGTCTTGTTTATACTATTTCCCTTTAATGCTTTTGTTTATATTGTAAGTAGTTTAGTTTTAATTCATGTTTAAAGAGTTCCATGGTGTTGGGTATGAAGTCACTAGTCTCGGTTTCATCCTGAGATTAGACCCGAATCAAGACCGAACCAAGACCGAACTCTTGTTTACTAGCTTTTGTTTTAAATAGTTTTGTTTACTAGTTTTGTTTAAAATAGTTAAATAAACATGTTTATGAAAGATTTGAACCTTGTAACTTCAAAAACCATTTTGATAGTTCTATGGTATTTGGGTATGTGGCAACCATCCTCGGTATCATTCCGAGTCAAGGACCGAACCAAAACCGAACTAAACCGAGTTCACTTGCCTAAGACACACAAATGTGTTTTTGGCCATCGAAACTCATCTTTTCTTCAAGAATGTATTTTAAACTAATTTTAAGTATTTTATCAACTTACTTGGTGTGTCGGTATCCAACTTGATCTTATAACAAGCTTGGACCGGTGATACCAAATACACACTTAACGGACGTTAAGGTTCTTCATAATAGAACTATATACTTGGTTAAGTCTTTCGATTTTATTGAGTTATCTCAAAACATTTTGAAAAGTTAACTTTGAGTTTAGTTAATTATCTAGACCCAAGTTAACAAATCCAAACACTCGATTAAAACCTTGTTTTGGTGTTCATATACCCAAAGGGTCTTGCATTAGTGCATTATAACCCACATAAGTTACTTAACATAGGTTGAGTAATAATTATGAATGAAATACCAAGACCCGGTTTCGAGTAAACTTACTTTTTAGAACATGTCTTTAATTTCCCAAGTATTTACATTTTTAAACCATAAACTTCATTTATTTACTTTACTTGTCATATTTTATTTTAAACCCTTCCAAGACTACCTACTAACTTAAGACCCGTTTAATCTAGGTCTTGCTCGTTAAACCCGATCTCCGATTATTCACGAATCAATCTTTCAAGTTACTTAGTTAACGTGAGTACATTTCATCCCCCGTTTTCACTTTTATCTTTTGGGGGTAACATGCATACTTATTCAAATAAAAATGATTTATATTATACTCACTTCTCAAACCACAAACTTTAGGGTATATGATGCTAGAATACTTGCTCTATTGTGTGTTATATGTTTCATATGCTTTACGTGCGCGAGTGTTTATTTTTATGTTGTTGTTGAGCCTCATTAAGTATGATCATACGCTCCCCTAACTACTTAGCCTTGAGCTAGTAGAATAGGGCCTCATTATCCGAGTATGTCGGTATTCCTACCGATTAGAAAGGATCCTCATTTACATATGTTTTATATACCATGATTGATGCTTTTATTTATAGTCTCATATACGTTTGTGGATTTCACTCATATTATATATACTCAAAACTATGAAATTGCTCACCAACATACGTGTTGACAAATGTTATTTTATGCATGTTACAGGTTTGATCATTACTTGAGTTGGAGTTTGAAGACGTCATTCTATTTTGATACCGCTAGGTTATTAGAAGAATAAACAATATCTATTTCTTATGTTTTGATGTTATTTGTATGAACAATATGTGTTACTTTGGTGATTGAATGAAATTAATGAGTTGATTAAATATTGTCACTTTAATAGTGTCTTGTGTATTTGTCCAATCACGTTGCACCCCGGCATGTTCCGCCACCTTTGGTCGGGGTGTGACACCACTAATGATGTCATCAAGCAGCGGACATGCACCCAGCCACACGTGACCAGACCCTCGAATCAACTTTCAAAAATACAAAGATGGCTTTCAAGCGGCTCGCGGTGAGCGAAGTGCGCTTTCAAGCGGCTCGCGGTGAGCGAAGTGCAAAGGGGGGCATCAAAGCGACACATTGCGCCCATCGTCCATGCCACGCGCGAGTGTGCGAGTTAGGGTGCCTCATACCCTTTAGGGTCCTCACTAGTGTTTGGTTAAGGCTGAACAATTTCTAAGGAGTGCTCCTCATATGCCGCTTCAAGTTTCTTCATCCCTCCTATGCGGGACAAGAAACAAATTTTAATATGTTTCTAAATACAGTTTATATATCTTTAATATCGCTAAAATATATAGATATAAATTGTTAAAGTGCAAGAAAACAATTCATCATACTACTTTTGTCACCAACTGTTCGAAGAAATTGTTGGTTGACTGGAATTTTCCTTGTTGCTTTCTTTGCAGAACAATTTATAGAGAGATGTGGGAAATGCCAAAGGGCTGGTACCCTAACGATGTTATGGATTTGATTCACTATTTAATGCAAAGGTGTCTTACCCTTTGAGATTCAGAGGTCAAGTCCTATGATTAAGTCTGTAAATTTAAGATACTAGGATTAAAAAGTATGAGTTAGTAGTCAAAACACCAAAAACCAAAAATAAATGGTGTACGCCACTAGTCACTAGGCGTCCCTACGTTAATTGGTTGTGGCTCAATGGTAGAGCACTCGCTTTACTAGTGAGAGGTAGGGGGTTCAAACCTCACTACCACCAATTTATATGGGAGATATGAGGGATGACCATGGTTTGCTATGGTTCGAGTCCTGATCTCACTCGGTTTTACCGGCTCCTCGCTATCATGCCATTTGGCGGGCGTAGGGGTCGGGTTTTATCCGGTGAATCTCTCAATAGGTGGACCGCTAGGGGCTTTGTCCGTCCGGACTAGTGGCCGGCTCGGGCTACCTTTAGCCAATGGGAGCCACGTACGAAGTACCCGGCGTTACTTAGTTGGTCGTTCAAAATAAAAGTCAGTAGGCGTCCCCCACTGACAAGTCTCATGGTCAATATGGTGAACATAAATCACATGTCCCTACGTTAATTAGGTGATGGTAGGATTTAATCCCACAATCTTCACAATATACTTCACCTTCTTACCAGGACCGGCCCAAGTCCAATTCAATTAAAGCTAAGTCTTTGACCCTCCAAATTTTTTGGGCCTCATATTTTGAAAATATGCAAATATGGGTATATAATATGAGTAATTAATCTTGAAAAAGATAAACACAATTATGAATGTAGTGTGGTGGTAAATTTGGTGTTTTGGGTTCAAATCCCATAACATACATATTTTTACCAACGTTTCTTTAAGGCGTGGGCTATTCACACACCCATTTGGTCTATTTACACACCCATAGCGCGGCGTTATGATATGGGGTTATAATAAATGCAACTGGCACGGGCCTTTTTGTCGGGAAGGAGGGACTAAGCGCCTTGCTATGCTCACAGCACGGCGCTGTGGCATTTGGGATTTGGGGTTTGAGGTTTAGGGTTTAGAGTTGGGTGTTTAGGTTGCGCCAACATGATACAAAAACAAAAGGTTATGAAGATGAAACAAGCAATCACTTCCAGTTTCAGGTTTGGTTAATTAGCACCAAGCCTGAGTCTATACAATATATCATTAGATAATTAGTAAACTAATAAAAAAGGTACCATGTTATAAATTATTGTCATCACTGCATCGCGCAAGTTTTATAATAATGTATATATATTACAATATCACAATGTTTTTTAAGACTGTGCAAACAAAATGCAATGATACATTGATACGCTTGTTAATACTTTTGCGGTGAAGAAAAAGAGAATTGTTATTTGGAATTTGGATGTTTTGTCAAAAGTATAGAAGATTAGTTCAAGGCTTCAAGCTTCTCCAATAGTCCAAATGTCCAATACCTCATTGGTGAGGCGTTTGGAATCCAAGGTGGCACAACAATTTCAGATGTCCCAATTGTAATCCTCGTTAGTAACGTCCGGATTGGACGTTTAAAGTTTTAAACTCGACAAAGGGAGGTTTGAAGGACCCACTTCTCACACATAAATTATATATGGAATGCGACACATACGAAATTAATATTGTAAACACACAAATAACAATCTAGTAAACATACAAATATTACTTCTCAATATTAGGGTAATACTAATTACTTTATGAGCATAAGTGATGCTAAACATACCCCCTCTTACACCATTTTTACTAAATATACACCCCTTCTTAACTTATTAGATAAATTACTATTACTCTTTAACATTATTTATATACATATTAGTCCATACAACATATTTTTCACTTAATAATCTTCAATACATATATCAAATTAAAAACTATCAAGTATTACTATTAATTTATTTTTTTAGTATTAATATTGTAAATATTTATAATATATTTTTTTTAATTTTAATAGTATAATTTATAATATCCTTATTTTACCTCTTTATCTTTAACAAAATAAACCCGAAACTCGAAAACTTAAAACCCTAAACCCGAACTCTAAACCCTAAACCCGAAACCCTAAAACCTAAACCCTAAACCCGAACCCTAAACCATAAACTCTAAACCCTAAACCCGAAACCCGAAAACCTAAACCCTAAACCCGAACCCTAAACCCGAAACCTAAACCCTAAACCCGAAAACCTAAACCCTAAACCCGAACCCTAAACCCGAAGCCCTAAACTCGAAATCATAAAAAAAAACGCAACTTGTAAAAAAAATATGAAATCCTTGTTTTTTGTGCTAATTTGGTAATTATATAATTTCAATGGGTAATATTAACGTTGGTTTTTCCAGGGGAGGGGGTATGACAAGCAACCAGGGGGGTACATTTAGCCTGACCTGCATAACTATTGTAGCTATGTGCACACTTATCATGTAAAATCTATGTTTTATTTTATAACAATTGGAGTGAAGCAGAGAAAAAATATTATAGTACAGAGAAAAATTAAGTATAACAATTGAAGTGGAGCAGAGAAAAAATATTATAGTACGGAAAAAGAAAACTAAGTATGATATTATTATTAGTTTACTTGGTCCCGAGGGATAAGTACCGTTACAAGGTGCCTATCAACTATCTAAGATGTAGAGGGTTCAAAACCTACAATTACTGGTATATATTTTGTTAATAGAAGCAGGGCCAGTTCATTATTTTTGGAGACCCTAAGCGTGCTACAAAGTCAAATTTCTTTTAAAAGAATTTTAATAAAAACCTTCTTTTTTTATCCATGCTTAAGACCCACGATTATATACTACAAATAAAAATTGGACAATTAATCGGCCTTCAATAGAAATTTTACTTGTTTAAGCCGTTATGTCTTTAATTACTAGCAATAAGCCCGCACGATATTGCGGCGACAACAAGGTTTTAGAATGATCATTTAAGATCAACTTAAACAATGAAAATTATGATCATATGGTCAAAGAATGGTGGTTTGAGGGAAAACAATTGATGAAGCCTAACCATTAGATTGAATGAAAAATGTTTATTTACAACACATGCATTAAGTGTTTTACATAATCATCACAACTTTTACATTGATGCATAGTAAACTTGTATATTATAATTGATAAGTCGATATTGAGCAAAATAATCAAAACGTCGACAAAAATATGTGCGTCGAAACGGTAAGTCGGTTTTTATATATCATAATATATTAGAAAATATGGATATAACAAGACTTTTAAATAAAGTTGTCAAACTATGGGTTAAAGATGAAGGGGGGCAATCGCATAATAATTTTATAAATTTACAAAATGTAATAAAAGTTAAATGTTAATTTTGTAACTAATTTAAATAAAATGGAAAGACATGTGATATTTAATGTCACAACGATCATTTTACCCATATTTAAGCTTATACTATGTGATTTGTAAGTAGTAAAACTATTAAAAGCAACACTCTTACTTTTTCCTATCATTCCTGTATTTTATATCCGATGTCTGTGCGATGTCGCGGGGTATGCGTGTAAACATAACATTAAACGCTTAACCGGTATTTGTACGCATCTAACCTCACATCGACATGTGTGTAACCCAACAATAGTGTGTGTGTAACGCGACATCGAGTGTGTATCCGGTGTCGGTACACGCTTCACGCAACAGTTTTACATGCGCAATCCGGTGTCGGTACACGCGTAACCAGTCTCAACCAAACCTGAACCAAATTTAATTTTTATGTATCATGTGTTTTGTTCATAACCATTTCCGACCCACGACCCGAACCCACTCGACGGGGCCCGTTTCCCGGTCCTTACTGGTAATCACATAACACGTAAAATTTTTTAAATTAAAAAAAATATAGCAATATCATACTTAAATTAAAGAGCATAAAATGCTCGTTTTTATAGAGTATTTTTTTTTGGAAAAATATTAACATGGAAAAAGTTATGACCGTTTAAAAGTCGTAGGGGTAGTTAATTTAGAATAAGGGGGTAAATGAGAAAATATTATATATATTAATAAAATATGATTAAAGTTAAAGGACTATACTTGTAAATATTTTTGAATCAATAATTGTGTGTTACGGTAGAAGAAATTGAAAAGTTCATATTACCCTTAAAATCTATTTTACATTGTCCATAATTAATTGAACCTCTTAGAGATTATTTTGTTCATTGCACACCAGTAATATATAAAAAACATTAAAAACTTGAGGCCCCTATTATTTTGCGATCCTAGACGGTTACCTAATTTGCTAAGTCTGTAGAAACGACCATGAATAGAAGTGGATAAGGATTAATAAACATTCTAAAAAATGTTATTGCTAGTTAACTTCATTTATTCTAGAGTAATAATAATTAACAAATATTTTAGGTTAAAGGAAGTGTCTCGTTGAAATATTGTCCCTTCGAATCCTTATATATACATGTGACGTTGTTACACTTCTTCACACATTTCCTTGCAAAGGATATATGATGGGTTCTAAGCTTCTAATCTTTGCATTAGTTGGCTTTATAATTTGCACCACAAACATAGTTGGTGGTAGAAATCTTTCTGAAGACGAAAAGAAGACGATTAGTGAGCATACCGGTGGAGTAGGAGGAGGAGGAAAACCTAGTGGTGGAGCAGGGGGAGTATTTAGTGGCGAAGGTGGTGGAGAAGGAGAGGGAGGTGGTGGAGACATTGGAGGAGGCCCTGGTAGCGGAGGAGGAGGAGATGAAGGCGGTGCATACGTATTTAGTGAAGGTGGTGGACAAGGGGAAGGAGGTGGTGAACCCGTTGTAGGAGACCCCGGTAGTGGAGGAGTAGGAGGAGGAGGTTAATATGGTGAAAGTGGTGGAAACTAAATTGGAATATGGCTTGTAGCCATAAAAACCAATGGGCAAGAACACTTTCTATAATCCATAGTTATAAGTTATAACTAAACATGCATGGTACAACTTTATATATGTGTTTAACAAGCATGTTTCCTATCCTTGTTAATTATGTATAATTACGCATCTCATGATATATATATATATATATATATATATATATATATATATAGTCATTTCTATCCAAGCTTCTATAAATGCTTCAAACTATATCATATTTTTGTAACAACTTTATCCTCAAATACTTGAACTCAACTCGAAGAACACCTTGTGAAGAGAACCATAATTAACCCCATGAACATATATATTGATCACAAAAAAATAAATTGTTTTGTGTGAATTTTCAATCATGATTAGTATAAATGTCAACGGAATGGAAGAACATAAGTCGAAGATTGAAAGAATAAAAAAGCCTGAATCTTGCATGATGAGCTTCCTTCTGAAAATCTCATACAATTTTCTAAGGAAGCTACCGGTGTGTGTTTTCCCTTCTCTCCGTCATTCTTCATTTAGCACCTTAGATCAAAATTGGTTGTGGCTCAATGGTAGAGCACTCACTTTACTAGTGAGAGATAGGGAAATTAAACCTCACTACCACCAACTTATATAGGAGATATGAGGGATGACCGTGGCTTGCCAGGGTTCGAGTCCTGATCTCACCCGGTTTTACCGGCTCCTCGCTGTCGTGCCATTTGGCGGGCGTGGGGGTCGGGTTTTACCCGGGGAATCCCTCAATTGGTGGACCGCCAGGGGCTCCGTCCGTCCGGAATAGTGGCCGGCTCGGGGCTACCTTTGGCCAATGGGGGCCGCGTACGGAGTACCCGGCGTTACTTTGTTGATCGTTCCAAAAATAAAACACCTTAGATCACATCACCTGATCAAGAAGTAGAATGAGGCAAATGGCTCGATTAGGTACCTAGCAAACAAAGATAAATCTTTATAGAATATTAGTTAGCTGTGTCGAGGATTAGGGCTGAGCAGATTACGGTTCTAAACCGACAGAATCGCGTAACCGAACCGTATTGTTACATTTCGATTCCGGTTCTAATATTTAGCCCTTAATTTGATTCGTTTCGGTTTGGTTCTGAACCGTTGCACACCCCTACCGAGAATGATTAGCTTGAGCATGTAATGCATTTAATGTCCCGCTGCAATAAAGCGTACGCGGTTTTATGCCCATGCAGCAACGCTCGAGATTTTAATTCTAGTTATGTTATAAGTAAGTATTTCTTAATATAAACATCCATTCATTCATGTTAAAGTATATTTAGGATCCCACTAGTGAAATTTCGCAAGAAGTCATGGGCTATCTTAGAACACATGAAAAAAATTGGGCCTGAAACAAAGGTAAGTCGATCAAGCATCCACATACCACATGACACGTGACATATGTGATGCATCGCCAACAGCCCAACCCAGCATACCAAAAATATCATCTTCTAGTTCTAGTTTAACATACAAAATATGTTTTAACATACGTTCTTCATGTCTCAAAACTAAAATTAGAAAGGATATCAACATCTTATAATATGTTTGTTTGATCTTTAGGCCATGTGTAGTGGAGGGGCTACAATTACGGGTGAATTGTGACATGTGACGCTCAATCAGTAAGGAGTGGAAATTTGTTTTTTTAAGTGTAATGGTATAGGGTCTACAAGTTGGGCCCACAGTATCTTTTTTTATTATTTTCTTTTTATAATTAAACTAATTAAATAAAAATCAATTTATTTAAATAATTAAATAAAAATGCATTAAAATTAAAAAGAAATACAAAAAAATACATAACTAAAAATATAAAAAAACATAACTAAAGAAAAAAATTAAAAAAAAAACATAACTAAAAAAAAACTAATATCCGCAATATTCGCGCATTTTTACACGTCGTTGTTGAAACAATAATGCGGCATCCTCGTGAAACCCCTCCGCTTTAAGGGATTCATAGTCGTCTTTCATTTGACGTAATTCTAACGTCTGGTTCAGCTTTTCTTGTTGTTTGTTGGATGCTCGAAGGTCGTTTCCAATTACGGTGGCATTTGTTTCCAAACGACCGACCAACTCGTTTATTTCATCAGGCTCCGTATTAAATCGTGTTGACGACAAACCTTCCCCCTTATTTTTCCTCGATCTCCCGCGTAGTCGAGGCAGCTCCTCTACCTCATCGTCGTCGGGTATATTAAAATCGTCGGCTAAAGTTTAGCCCTGAGCTCGAAAGTCGCTCAAGGCTTGAGTTATAATGTCGTCATCGTTATGCCCGCTACGCCAGCCGGGCCCCTGCAACCGATTAATTATCCCGGCAAATTTTTGACAATCGGCGTTAAGCCCCTTCTAGTGGGCTTGAACCGCTTCTTTTCCCCGGTAGTCTTCGGGTTTATTGGTTATCGCGAGCCAAGCTTCAAAGACTTTCTTCCAAAACACCCCGGTGGCTTGAAAGTTAGCTACAAATTAAAATTATTTGTCACAATTAGTATACATTTTAATAAACACTAAATACATTTTTAATAAATACTTAATATTAAAAAAACTTACCGACGTCGGGATCCTCCAAAATGATGATCCAAGCCCTTGCGAGGGTCTCCTCCTCGCTCCAATGCTTGTATGGATCACGTTGCGTCATCGGCTCCCCCGGTTGTTGTTTTTTTGTGTTTACGGGTCGGCTTTTGGCTTGAACCGGAGGCCCGTGACGTTTGCGTCTCCGGCACCGTCACTGGCTCCGACTCCGGTGGTGTAGACCCGGACGCCGGCATTGTGTTTTGGGGGCTGATATAGTTGGCGTACATGTTTAGGTTCGGGTCGGAAAATTGATACGGATAGCTCGGTTGGTTCGGGTTCATTGGGTTCCATTGTAAGTTCGGTTGGTTCGGTTGGCTCGATTGCGAACCATACGTTTGACCGAAACCAGGGAATTGGTAGTTCGGTTGGCTCGATTGTGAACCATACGTTTGACCGAAACCAGGGAATTGGTAGTTCGGTTGGTTCGGGTTGTTTCTAGGATTCATTTTGTTAATTTTTTGTAAGAATTTTGGTATGATTTGTGTATAAAATGGAGAAGAAGGGTTGATTGTTTATATATATATATATATATATATATATATATATATATGTTTAAATTAAATATTTTATTTTTTTTATATTTGACCGTTGTCAAACGGTAATAATAATATAATATTATTACTTTTAACACCTCGCCAGCGACAAACTATCCTCGCCCCCGCCCCTAATCGCTCAAATATCGCCCCCGGAGCGGTGTTTGCACCCTTTCTCACCTCTAATTCACGCCCATTACACATAGCCTTAGAAAACCTCTTGGCCCAATAATAACTTCACATTCGTAGCTATCATATTTTATTATGGATAAGTCACGTCAATTGTATTTACTATATTTTAGTTTCATGGTGTCCTTTTTCAACATATTTGCATAATTAAAAAAAACTTTCTTATATAACATACAACTCATATAATATATAAAAAAAACCTTTTTTAATATAGTATACGACTCGTATACAATCGAATAAAATGATAAAACCGATCATTTGATAATATGAATAGAACCCGTATATGTATAGATTGCATATACATCATCATCATCAAACTCAGCAAATCTCATTAATAGCAAAGCCATGGTAAAGTGTTAGGAGAGTAGCATGTAAACAGTCTTACCTTTACTTCATGGAAATAAGGTTGCTTCCAATTAGATCATCGGCTCGATATTGATTTTGCATCAAATCTTAGATAAAAGACACATAACATTCATCAATCGAGAAAACTCAATTGGTGCATATATTCCCTTGTCTTTCGGCTATGAACGGCATCACAAGACAAATTCACCACTAAATTAAACTCTCTATCTTCATCTCCTCCAAAACAAACCCTAATTTAACCCCCACCAACATCGACAACATCCCCTCCACTCAGGGCAAATTCAAGCCCGAAAAATCCCCCCTCCACTACCTCAACCACCGTCTCCGATTCCCCAAAATCACCGCCACCCTCCTCTTCCTCACTTTCCTCCTCCTCTTCGTCTTCTTCCTCTCCGCACCACCACCGGAACATTCAATTGGGAACACCACGTCAAATCATCTGCCAAAACGTTTTGCTCGGGAAACTTTTCGGTTTACCCACGTGCTTCATTTAGCCGCACAGGCTATGGTAAACCCTAGTTCGTATATTAGGTCTAATGTGGAAGGTTTAACTGTGAACTATTTGATTATTGTGTTTGGCTTGTATGCATTCTTTTTAGGGAATGTGGTAGGCTTAGAACACACTTTAACGGAACTAAGACTTTAGTTGTACAGTCTGGTGCCTAATTGGATGGTCTAGGTTTCATAATGCTTTAAATAATTTAGCTTCTTAAGTTTATTCATTTATGGTCTCATGTTTTAATGTTAGTTATTTGATTGAATTGTGTTCAATGCACACTTTATGTATCTTTTTGTTGGTCATGATATATCATCACTTTGTAACTTCATCTACACATCAGTTTTCCAGATTTGGTGCACCGTGCTTAAGGTTTACGTTGGACATCTTGATCTTCTCTTTGCAATTTGATATGAATATATTCTTCAAGAGCTAAGTCAGATTTTGCTTGGTGAGAATCTGGGATACTAGTTTTCATCAAGTTCACTTTGACTAAATGGCATCTATTACTGGATCAGTTCACTGATACACACGGACCACGGTCCCTAAGAGATCTGTTTTTTTATATTTAGAAGGAGCGTTTAGAAGCGTGGAAACTCTCACTACGAAGGGGAGTTTTTTCCACTAAGACTATCCTCTATGGTGAGGGGCTTCGAAGCCCCTCCCAGTGCCACGTAAGCACCTGGGGGCATCGAAGCTCGAACGAATAATGTCCCACTATGGTTTAATACCCAAAAGGCGCCCCTATATATATATATGCATATGTATGTATGTGTGTGAGTGAGATGGAGAGAGCTACTGAGAGGAGGACCCACATTCACACACAAAGGCGCCCAACGTTTGGACGACCCTTGGGTCCGCGCCCCACCACCAAGGACGCCTCTTGGTGGAGTTCCGCGCCTAAGGGCGCCCACCACCTCACTTGACCACGCCCTATAACGAGGGGTCTAACACTCTTTTGGAATAAAAAATCTCCACAATATTACAACTATTCATCATCAAAACACAAACCCTACCATTTCTTAAACAGTAAACACAACTACACATCCCAACTGCTCAACTTTGATTTTGAATTTCAGATAGATCAGTGTAATGCTTCACAACTAAGAAAATTTAGGATTTTTTTAAAGTTTTAATAAGGTAAAGGTAAAATAGTTATTCTATAATTTATTTTAAATAAGCAAATTCAAATTGGGGTTGACTTAGAAATATTTTTTATGAAGTTTTAATAAGGTAAAAATTTTTAATAAGGTAAAGGTAAAATAGTTATTCTATAATTTATTCTTACTTTTCAATGTTGTCCTATAACTCTTAATGTATGATTTTTGAACCCTCAAAATGTGTTGATCCAAGCACTTTCGCTCCCTCTTCTGTGTATTTGTCGATTTCGGTGTCGACCCACTATCTAGTTCCTCCACAGACATGCTAACCTTTATATGACATGGTGACTCAACTACCACCATATTCTGATCCTCCTCCATTGCAACTTCTTCTTCTTTTTCTTTTTCTGATGACGTTTTGATCTCCATTGTTGGCTTCCCCATGATTAGTGTTTCTAAGTAAATAAGATCGCCAACAAGGTCAAATTCTTCATGTTCTTCAAAAACTGGTAAACCCACCAATTCATCACCAAACTCATCCTCCCAAGATGGTGTATGATCCTCCTCTTCGACATCTTCCATATAGTCAAGTGGCTCCACAAGGGCATCTTCACTCAGATCCGTGTAATCAGGTAGCTCCAACTCCATCTCTTCTATCACGCCCTCATCTTCATCATTCCAGAATTCATCATCCGTTTCATAGACGGCTTCCGCTCATTGTAAGAAAAACTCTCAATTTGATATCTAGCACTTATCTCGTCTAACCTAGCTTCAAATTCCTATATCTTACGGATTGTTTCTCTTTCAATCAACTTATCAAGCATGGCTTCCATTGCCTTAATCTTTTGGAGTCTTTCACGTTCCTCTTGTTCGGCTCTTTCCAACATCATCTCTTTCTAACATCTTCGATTAAAATACTCCTAAACTGACTCGATCTATTAAACATATTAACTAGACTCGATAAAATAAAACACAAACTAAATTATCCTAAAGACGACTAGACACGCTAAATCTAAGACACTGATTCACAAGACACGCCACAACTCAAGACACAAAATACCAATTAACCAATTAAGTTGACTTAAAGTATCCCCAAACGGCGCCAAAAACTTGATGTGCAAAATGGTCTATAAAAATATTAACCTAACCTAGACTCTAGTTTTAAAATTATAAATCTAGACTATTATAATGTTAGACCACTAGACAGGCAAGTGTACCTATCGACTGTAGTAAAGCCTAATGAAGTCCGGATATCAAACCCAAAGGACACTAGCGACACCTAAACTAGACTTTGACTAAACTAAACTGGATTAATTGACTTTTGTGTTTTTTTAATTATTAACTATAAACTAAATAATACTTAAACTAAAACTAACACGAAAACTAGACACGAACAAATCGGGTTAGAACTCAAATAGGGGAATAACTACCTAGGCAAGGAATCCTACTAGTCAACTCGTAAACTCTCGGAATTGGATTTATGATCGGTAATCGGATTATAAAATATGAAACTTAAAGAATAACTAAAGTATGCTAGATCACCTCCCGGTCTCACCAACAATACCTAAGAACCCTAAATATCATGTAAAGCTCAACGTTTAATGGTTCGGATCACCTCGCGGTCTCACCTTACCTAACTATGCTAAGGTACCCAAAGATTAAATTACCTCCCGGTCTCTCTAATCACAAAACACCCTAAGGCATAAAGGGGTATTCTTATTGAATTCGGCTATAATTCGGATATGTAAGAATCTAAAGGAATCTAGGGTAACTCACTCCCGTGCAATCACTACCCAAACCCGCAAAATACTAAAACAGACGACACTTAATTACCTCCTGGTCTCTGGTGACAGAATATAAGGTATATCTAAACTCTCAATTACTGATCCTATGGAATACGTTAACAATATACCATAAACTAGTTACAAGCACACAGTAAGTAACCTAATTCGCATCCATACATGAAAGACATTCAAAAAGACGCATATGGAACAAAAATTGATCATAAATTAATACCAAATACGTATATGCATCACAACCAAATGCAAATACCAAATCATTAACCAATCAATAATAATCTAAAACTGAAAATAAAACGAGTCTAAAAAGTATTCATCCAAACCTATGCAGTATAACAATTTAGCCAATCATAATAATCAGTGAAACAAAGATATAACAAATAATACGGTTCATCGAAAAAGAAATAAATATAATTGAGCTACTAGCCTATGAGCTTAAATTATTGAGCTGTGTGCCTGGTAGCTTTAATTAATTCACGTGCCTACTTGCTTGATTTCTTTTAATTCCTCGGCGTGGACTAGTAAGCAAGCAACCTACTTGCTTGATTTATTTTGTTTTCTTCTTATTTGTTCCAAGCTCCTAGCCACCACCAGTGGCGGACCCAGGATTTTTTGCCAATGGGGTCCCATATTTTCGGTGTTCAAATTTTTCGGGTCGGTCGTTGTTCAGGTCGGGTCGAGGCGAAGAACATAATAAAAAACAATATCATAATAAAACTTTCTTTTCAATCATCACTACCTGAACGGGTCAAAATGGGTCGGGTTGACACATAAACACTTTGTTTTCCCTTTCTTAAACATTTTTGAGATAGAACCTAGATCCACCCTTTCATAAGCATGTGTTGAAAACCATTAACTTAAACTAGTGAAAAATAAAACTGATATTTTAAAGTGTTTGAATGTTTCTAAAGAAAACCATGCATAAAGTTGAAAACAATGATATGTATTTTAGAGGTGTTTGAATGTTTCCAAAGTTATCATTGCAACATTAGCAACCAAATGATTGATTAACACTAAAAATTAACACAAAAAACCAAAAACTGAGCCTTGTAAGACTTGAACCCATGACCTTTCAAAGATAAAACAAGGGACTTTTCACCAGACCACATCAACATTAATAGTATGGGTTCCAAGTATTAAATCTTATGGGGTCCTCAAAAAATTTAATATACCGCTTCTAATAAATTTTTAAAAAACATTGGTGTCCCGGGACCCCGATCCACACTATGTGGGTCCGCCCCTGGCCACCACCACCAGCGGTGGTGCCCTTCTGTTCGTCTCCTCCTAAACCCCCCTGCCGTACAGTTCCTTAAATATGTGTTATATTTCATGGTTATTAAAATCCAGCCCACTAACGATAAACTATGAAGCCCAGCTCGTCTTATTGGTTCTGCGAATAAATTCAAGATAAAAGAATCACATGTAAGTATACGTAAATAAATGAATCCAAATTTATACCATTTTCTTTTATGTGAATCTTTTTTTTCTGTTTAAAATTGTAACATGAGATTGTGCACATCATTTATTCCTTTTATAAGTAAAACTTTTCTTTAATTCAATCCAACATCAATAAACTTGAGCACAAGAACCATTTTTTTTCATTTTAAATCCACAACTTATATTATGATATCATATATTCATATTTAGAATTATGTCGAACATTAAATATTATTTCTTAAATCGTTTTAACTCATTGTCTCTTTAAACCCTTAGCGTTCAAATACAAACCAACAGAGAGTAATATTTAATAAAAAAACTGGCTCAAATAGTATTAAAAATGCAGGGAATATTTATATAATTTACGAATAATTTAGAGCACATCACTCGTTTTCATCTTCCTCGTGACCCGACGAACCTAAGCCCTCTATTTAATTGCAACATATCAGTCCGTAAGAGTCCATGTCAATCCATTTTGGTGCTGTCGTTAACTGATAGTTGTTCATCATCAATTAGTCATTTAAACAGGTAATCAAAACATGTTTCTTGATCGCGTTTAACCGTGAATCAAAAGCCCCATCGTATTTCTATCAAACACTGAATCAATTGACCAATTGATAAATTTAGGGTTTTGGTTTGAATGGGGATTGTCACACCCCGACCAAAGGCGGCGGAACATGCCGGGATGCAACGGATTACCCATGAACACAAGACACTATTAAAGTGACAATATTTAAACAACTCATTAATTTCATTCAATCACCAAAAGTACACATCTTGTTCATACAAATAACACCAAATATAAGAATTATATTTTGTTCATTCTTCTAATAACCTAAACGGTCTCAAATAAGATAGTATCTTCAAACTCTAATCAACCAATAATTCAACCTGTAACAATGCATAAAATAATATTTGTCAACATGAATGTTGGTCAGCAATTTCATAGTTTTGAGTATATATAATATGAGGTGAAATCCACAAACGTATATGAGACTATAAATAAAGCAACAATTGCGGTATATAAATCATAAGTAAATGCGGATCCTTTCTAATCGGTAACAACCAACATACTCGAATAATGAGGGCCTATTATACTAGCACAAGGCTAAAGTAGTTAGGGGTGCGTATAATCATACTTATTGAGGCTCAACAACAACATAAAAATAAACACTCGTGCACGTAAAGCATATGAAACATATAACACACAATCGAGCAAGTATTCTAAGTATCATACAACCTAGAGTTTGTGGTTTGAAGATAGAGTATTATAAATCATTCATGTTTTGAATAGGTATGCATGTTACCCCCCAAAGTATAAAAATGAAAACGGGGGATGAAATGTACTCACATAAAATAAGTAACTTGAATGATAGTTTGCTATAAAACGGGAAACGGTAAGTTCAACAGGCAAGACCTAGATTAAAAAGGGTCTTGAGTTAGTAGATGGTTTTAAAAGCTTTAAAGTAAAATAACTTGACAAGTAAAATAAATAATTAAAGTTTGAGAGTTAAAGTGTAAATACATAAGAATTAAAGTAATGGTTTTAGAAAAGTAAGTTTACTCAAAATCGGGTCTCGGTATTCTATTCATTAGTTTTACTTAACCTTTGTTAAGTAAATATTTGGGTAAGGTTGCAATATTGCTAGATCCTTTGTTAGATAGATACCAAAACAGATTTTACGAGTGTTCGGATTTGTCGGTTCGAGTCTTGATAATTGGTCAAGCTCGAAGCCAAGATTCCAAAGTAATAAATGTTATGAGATAACTCAATGAAATCAAAAGAAACTTAACCAAGTGTGTAGTTCTATTAAGGAGAACCTCGACGTCCGTTAAGCGAGTGTTTGGTTTTGTCGGTCCAAACTTGTTATGAGATCAAGTTGGACCCGACATGCCAAGTATTTTGAGAAAATAATTAAAATTAGTTTATAATATAGTTTTAGAGAAAAATGCGAGATTCGGTGGCCCAAAACACAACTAGTGTGTCTTAAGTAAGTGAGCTCGGTTTAGTTCGGTCTTGGTTCGGTCGTTGACTCGGAATAAGACCGAGGATGGTTACCACATACCCAATACTATAGAACTTATTAAAATGAACTTAGAATTTATAATATACAAATCCTACATGTAACATATTATTAAATCATTTTATATATAAAGCATCTAAACGAGAGTTCGGTCTTGGTTCGATACTTGACTCGGAATAAGACCGAGTATGGTTACCATATACCTAATACCATATAACTCATTAGAACAAACTTAGAAATAATAATACTCAAGTCTTACATACAATATATTAACAATAAAGTATTTAAACAAAAGTTCGGTTTTGGTTCGGCTCTTGACTCGGGATGAAACCTAGAATGGTGGCCACATACTCAATACCATAGAACTCATTAAAATGATTTGGAAACTAAAGTAATTAGAAACTAAACAACATTAGTAAGCTTGCATAAATTAAAGTGTTTAACAAAGACTATATTAGTCCTTCATGAAGCCTTGCTTAGCAATACACCTAAACCGACATGGCCGGAGAAGGGAAAGCCAAGAAACAAGGGGAGTATGTTTTAGACAAGTTATAATAACAAGATTTAATTAACAATAATTAGTTAGAAACAAAGATTAGTATTAGTTTGACCTTGAAGAGTCAAACTATCAAGAACTTGAAGAATGGAATACTTAGATCTTAGATTGAGAGAGTTCGGAGAAAAAAGAGCAAACCAAAATGGGTGCATGGGACTTGTTTTTATAGTGAAAAAAGTATAGTTTACTCATAAGGGGTATACTTGCATTTCATTGGTTAAAAATGGTCAAACAATGTACAAAACTACAAGAGGTGTTTGACACAATTAGTCCTTTAAGTTTGTTTTAAGTCGTTTTTAGCCATAAAGAGGTGGTTTAATGTACCGAAAATGATGTTTTCTTGACCCGACATTTGTGTAAAATAAAAGAAAACAAAACCCAACATTTTATTAATAACGAAGGATCCGAAAGACCAAAACGGGTCAGGTTTCCAATACAAAAACAAATACAAGTTAAACCGAAAATGACGAATGTCACAGGGATGAATTGCTTAATCATAATATATATGTTATCGTTTTCAATTTATAAACAGATGAGACCCCTGCCCTAGTGCAGGGGCACTCTTGGTTAATACGTGGGATCCGGCTTTTGTGCGGGTTCGAGTCCCTTGAGCACCAGTTTGTTTTCTTTATTTTTGGTTAAAGGTTTTAAGGATTTAAATGGTTTGTAAATTCATATCAGATATAAAATAAACGTTATTTTGTTAAGCCGACATCACTAAGTTACGTTTTCATATATATAAATCGCATTAGAAGTTTTAGTTTATGTGTGTGTGTATATATATTGTGTGTGTGTGTGTATTATAATTATATCTTATTAATAATAATATTTATTTTATAAAAACCTGACAATTCTAATTCACGTTTTCTCATCGTGAAACGTTTCTATAAATTTGGCTTGTATTATACATATATATATATGGGTGGGATCTAGAGAGAACTAGAGAAGTCATTTAACATCATTGATTTTATTATACCAAAGGCTTAAAAAGGAAATGGGAAAAATAAAAACTATTGAGTTTTTTTAACGAGGCAGGGTAATGTTGGAATTATTAAAATACAAGCGTTTCTTTCTTCCCACTTATCACTCACTCACATCGATTCACTTATTCCCAGATCTAGGGTTTCAGTTTTTCGTCAATTGATCGTATGGTTCATCCAAATTGACTGCAAAATCAAGCATGAATATGAAGAACACCAACAGGTAAGCGGTATTTCCCATATTTTGTGTGTCAATTGGGGTTATTATACACCAACCGAGCATAGATCAGAGGTTATCGCGTTCGATAGACCCTGTGTTTGTTTTGTTTCTTTTTTTTGTTTAATTGCTTAATGATATAGCGTAGTTGAACATTAATTTGCTGATTGATGCACATATTGACCGGTTCATATATTTTACATGATTCTTCAAGTATTGTGTATATGTATTATTGGTGTACTGCATGTATATATAGTTTTGATGCATTATATACATGTAGATATGATGTTTACATATATGCATTACATATATAATCTCCAATTGTCGTTCAATTCAAACATTATTAGTGTTAATTAGGTGTCGGACGCTCGAAAATCTAACACGTCAGTCAATCGCAAAATTAAGCAGGAAAGAACACATAATAGATACATACTCGTATATGTCAATTCATATGTTATAAGTATCAATTATGTGCACTACATTCATTTAGTGTAGATGCTCTATTTTTTTTGTGAATGTTCTGATTGAGCGTATATGAAGTATCAGAATTTGATATCAATTTAGGTGTCTTACATGATAAGACGAATATTATATACATTCAATTCGTAAATGATGTATTTTATTGCATATTTCTAGCTATATTGCATATATAAAGTGTTGAACGTAGTATTAGAGTGTCGACGAATATTAATTTGATCATTGATTAAGCTATGACGATGCACGTATTGATATCAGTTTGTGTATTTTACATTGTTAATTCATCCAGATCTGCTGCAAAATTAAGCACAAATCAGAAGAACAATAACAGGTAAACAGTTTTAATCTTCAATATCACATATTAACTTATCGATTAGGCGTATTATATACCCAATCGAGCAAGACAGAGGCAATCATTCAATAGGCTATGTATTCGTTTTGCTTTGTTTTGTTTAATCAAGTTACAATATAGTGTCGATGAATGATAATTTGTTTACTAACAACAAGCGAAAGCTATGAACAATGACATATTCATTAGTTCATGTATTTACATGAATTACCAAGTATTACATATATGCATCTTTGTTGTACTCATGTATATATATATATATATATGCATATGCAGTACTGGTGTATTACATATATCTGGTGATTCTGTAAATACATGTATATGCAGAGTTGATAGATTACACATATGCAGTACTGCATATTTTTAGTTAAACTACGCATGTGTAGTGTTAAACGCAGTAATAATAATGTAATTGTATAGTTTTAGTTATACTGCATATGTGTAAATGAAGTCGTTTTAGTTATATTGCGTATTTAGTTGTCCAATTTTGGTGCTTAATTGATTAACATAGGCTTGATTACTATCTGATTCGTATGCCATCCAACTGTTTGATGAAATGTATAAATGAACTCGTTTTGCTAATCACATGTTTGATCGATTATTTTTTTATAGAATTATTGTTTGAGACTTAACTTATTCTTCAAGGTAAAACACCTTGAAAAAAAAATCTTATTATGGTTGTAGTTGTACATTTAAGCTTTTAGTATTGAATCATGATTCGTTGTAAAACCTATTCGTCATTAATTTTCTGAGAATATGCAGCAGCATGGCGGAGCAGATGATAACAATGTATCACTGGAATCTCAGGCCACCTATATCCTCATAACTTGCAGGTTTTCTTATTATACAATTCTTCCCTTTTTAACAATTTATATGCTCGATAGATCCGTTGTTCCTTCGATTTAATCTATGTTATTAGTTTAATTCTACAAAATACTATCTAAATCGTGATACATGCATTGAAATCAAACTTAGTGACAAGTAATTTTAATATACGCATCAATGAGAAGTTAATAAAACACACAAACATCTCAACAAGCAGTATTAATGAATAACTGTTAACCATGTAATTTTGCCCGACCTTATAGCACTAAGGTATTACACATATGTTATTATTGTATCACATACAAGTAGTTACCGTTTGGTTTAGTTTGTAATTAGGTCATGAAAAAATTAAATCAAAGATAAAAAGAAACCATGATGTTGGATTATATATACATGCAGTAATATTGTATAACATATGTTCAGTACTATTATATTACATATATGTAGTAGTATTGCATTTATGTATTACTATTGTATCACATGTATGCAATAATACAAATATACAATGTGTGCAGTTCTACTGCACATGTGTATCCTTGAATAAAGTAAGGGTAATGAACCATGTTGGCATGTTGTATTACATATGTGAAGTGTTATTGTATGTTATATTGCGTATACACAATGATTAGCTATTACATGTATATAAGGTGTGTCATATTACATATATGCAATGTTATTGTTTGTTGTCACACATGCATGCATTTCTTAGCTACTAGATCATATTAACCAAGTTCTATTACATATGTGCAATATTATTGCATGTTGTATTGCATATATGCATCACTAAAGTATTGTGTATATGTATTAGTACTTTTTTAGATGTGAATACTAAATGTTTGCTTCAGTTTATAACCACGCTATGAAGATCGGACATCAAGGAAAGTACAAAGAAAAAGAAAAGGCAATGTTGGAAAAAAGAGTTAATAATACTAAAGGATAGCCTAGAATACAATCTTGTTTGTCTTTTTGTAAACTATTTGTTGGTGTTTCTTCATATTCAACTTATAACCTTAATTCAAGCTTATTTGTTTGTATTACATATGTGCAATGTATATTTTTCTTACATTTTATAAATTGTGTCTTTTTATCTGCTTGTTAATGCTTTCTAACACTCAAATTGTAACCCCAACACAAGTTTATTTATTTGTATTACATATGTGCAATATATATCATACTTACATTTATGTAGTGAACTTTACGTTTTTAGGCGGTTTAGAGAATGCTAAAACATATGTTGTTAAACTGAAGTCGGGTTGTAGCCCGCCGATAAACACTATGACAATACCAAATTGAAACACCAAAAATAAGAAACCAAAATGAACGAAATCACGCCACCATAAAGAACCGCCAAAATTTGTATAATAATAATAATAATTTCATTAAATGCAATAGAAACCAGCTTCAAATTTATATGAAATCTGAAAATTTTATGCATATCCATCAAACTAAACTTGTTTAATTACACTAGCAATTTGACTCGTGCATTGCGACGCCTACGCTAGCAAATTTACACAAGTTTTCTGCAAAATTCAAAATACAAGGTTGTTCAATTCCTAATATAACCACCAATCTGCCCTGACTTGGATGGGGAACACACTTTAGAGTAATTAACACAATGGCATCGTTTTTGTGTGTTTGTAACGTGACATATATTTCCTTACTATGTGAAAAAGTAAACTATAGTTACAAAAGGTAAATAACAATTTGAATTGATGTACAAAAGGTAATTTCCAAACCTGCTTAACATTGTGGTATTGCAGCTACAACTTAGTATAAAAATAGTTATGGGGAAAGTGTGTTTCTGGCCATCTTTACTCTGACCCGTGTAAAAAGTTGTCATGTTGACATGTAACTTGACGGACATATTTCAAACACTACGTGAAAATTGACCTTCGGCCACACGAAAAAAGTGTGGCCGTAGGCCTTTAGCCACACACATTTGGTTCAGGACATATGTGGCCAAAGGTCGCAACACCGTGGGTATGATATGGCCACACATAGTTTTTAGTGGCCTTATGTGGTAATAAGTGTGGCTAAAGGGTACAGGCATTAGTTGCTGGCCATCAAGAAGACTCTCCAATAAGTGTGGCTAAATGGTAGAAAATGGCCACATGTCAATTTACTAAGAGTGACCATTACATCTATATAGCCACATGAATTTATGTTTCAGCCACATGAATTTTATATTAATGTGGCCAATAGGGTTGTGTTAAGCTTACATTGTGACCTATACCGTGTGAATATAGCGAAGAAATGGCCACTTTAATAATAGGGTGGCTAATTATATGATATAGATACTAGCTATTACATTAAAAGTGGCTAAATATGTTTACTTGCCACTCAAAACTCCTTTGTAGATTATAGTGTGGCCATTGTCTTACCGTTTGTCACACAAAAATGTTTTTCCTAATATAAAGTGTGGCTATTGTAAAACTTTTAGTCACACATAGTGAAGTACTGTGTGGCTAATAATATCTTATAGACACTGGAGGTTATTGTAAATGTGGCTAAAAATGTGAACTTGCTAGTCAAAAACTCTTTTGTAGTTTGTGGTGTGGCCATTGTCTTACCGTTTGTCACACATATTGCTTTTCCTAATTTAAAGAGTGGCTATTGTCAAACTTTTCGTCAAACATAGTGAGCTATTGTGTGGCTAAAAATATCATATAAACACTGGAGGCTGTTGTCAATGTGGCTAAAAGTGTGAACTTGCTAGTCAAAAACTCTTTTGTAGTTTGTGGTGTGGCCACTGTCTTACCGTTTGTCACACATAATGCTTTTTCTAATTTAAAGTATGGCTATTGTCAAACTTTTCATCACACATAGTGAGCTACTGTGTGGCTAAAAATATCATATAGACACTAGAGGGTGTTGTCAATGTGGCTAAAAATGTGAACTTGCTAGTCAAAAACTCTTTTGTAGTTTGTGGTGTGGCCATTGTCTTACTGTTTGTCACACATAATAATTTTTCTAATTTTAAGTGTGGCTATTGTCAAACTTTTCGTCACACATAGTGAGGTACTGTGTGGCTAAAAATATCATATAGACACTAGAGGGTGTTGTCAATGTGGCTAAAAATGTGAACTTGCTAGTCAAAAACTCTTTTTGTAGTTTGTGGTGTGGCCATTGTCTTACCGTTTGTCACACATAATGCTTTTCCTAATTTAAAGTGTGACTATTGTCAAACTTTTCGTCACACATAGTGAGGTACTGTGTGGCTAAAAATATCATATAGACACTGGAGGTTGTTGTCAATGTGGCTAAAAATGTGAAGTTGCCACTCAAACACTCTTTTGTAGTTTGTGTTTGTGGTGTGGCAATTTTCTTTACCGTTTGTCACACATAATGCTTTTGTAATATAAGTGTGGCTATTATCACACTTTTCGTCACACAAAAATGTTTATGTTGTGGCTAATGGTCATTTATAGACTAATTTTTGTAATTTCAGGTGTGGCTATTGTCTTACTTTTGGCCACACCTATTTAATGTGTTCTATGTGGCCAAATTGTGTGTAATTAGGCATTATATAATTATTTTTATTTTTTGTGCAGTAATATAACATCTATAAGCAACAAAACAAAATTATTATATTAACAATAATATTCACTTAAGCAAATGTATATGCAAAATATCTTACAAAATACAAAAATAACGACTACCTATATACTAGCTAAGGCTTCGGTTTTCTTGGCACTGCTCCTTGTCTTCTGTTTGGTCACCCGGTCTATCGTTGTGTACTTTGCCTTTGCCTTCTTGCCAGCTCTGTCTGGTTCTTTTGAGGACGGGAGTGGTGGTAGCTGGAACAACAGAATATGAAAAACAAATATGTATAATTAATGTCGTATTTTGTAATTGAATAGAACAAAATAGTATGCATACATACATACCGAACGTTGTTTAAATGTTTGTGAACCTTTCGGCGGGAAGTTCGTTTATGTTCATTTATCTTTGTTCAATTACATTGGTTTAGATTATAAACAAACGAACATAAACGAACACAAGTGTTCATTTTTAAACTAAATGAAAAAAAACATAGATATTTGTTCGATTAAGTTAAAAGAGAACAAACCTCCTGGTCACATAAGATTAGGTGTTCTGGCCAAGCAACAAAAGTACCAATTGCGTTGCCAACAGTCGTAATTTCACCTGCCTCACATGGAATAATTGCTTTTTTTCCTTTATGGCTCCATCAATACTAACTTTATAGCAACCCTCCGGATTGCTTTTCCATGCAACTGTTGTGGAACCGGTGACCAATAAACTTTACCATTTGCCACCTTGTTACGCTTGTCATGCACACACAAACGACACTCATACACCTATAAACCAGCATTTGAAATTAAGATGGCTTAGTTGAAGTCAATATATAAGTGCATACCCATGTTGGTGGGAAATTAACAATGTTTCGCGCAGTAGATACCTTTCTTTTACGGCTTCTCCGTTTTACCTAAAAACCATTCAATGAATCAATCAACAATTAAAGGAAAAACTGAAATTGCCAAATACTTACTGATGGTTTTTTCGAGCCGTTACTATCCGGAGTGTGGTGTAGTTGTGTTGATGCTTGGTCTACATTGTTCTCTACAGGCTTCATTGGTAATATAACAGAAATTGGAATTGTTAGGACTTATTAGGTTATAAAATATAAAAACTGAAACTGCCAAATACTTACTGATGTCGCGCTATGGGGATCGACTACCGTTTGGTCAACACTTTTTCCACAGACTTGGCATGCAATTCGGTAAATAGAAAATGAGCACACTCACATTGGAAACGAATTATAAAAAGTACTGAAATTGTCAAATACTTACTGATGTCGCGATATGGGGAGCGGGTACCGTTTGGTCAACACTTTTTTCCACAGACTTGGCCTGCAATTCGGTAATAGAAAATGAGCACACTCACATTGGAAACGAATTATAAAAAGTACTGAAATTGTCAAATACTTACTGATGTCGCGATATGGGGAGCGGGTACCGTTTCGACAACTATTTTATCCGCAGACTTGGGCTACAGTTAACCTATGCAAAATTAGCACACTCACATGGAAAGTTAATTATTAAAACAAATCAATGAAACTGTCAAATGGTTACTTGAGAAGCGGATTCTTGTTGCACAGTCTCACCTGAGATTAAGATGTTTCCAACAGAACTGGCCTACAAATCAATTTATTAGGTTATGGAAAATGAAAAATCACATGGAAAGTTGTAAAAAACAAAGAAACTGTCAGATACTTACTGGTCCTGGCATTTTATTTTGCGGCACAACACTAGTACTTTGGTTAGAACCAACCTGGTTGGGAACAGGATTTACCTACGAATTGTGACAAAAACAGTGCCAATTATGTATGTCGAATGCATTAATTAATATGTAGCATACGTCACTTACTTGTCTTGCCGACTTTTCCGGCAAAAATTCTTTGAGATGTCTGAACCCGGCCTCAAATGCTAACCATTACTTCTCACGGCTTGCTAGCATAGCATTCGTGGATTCAAGTAGAGACGTCAACCTGTTCACCACTACATCTCTCTGCACCGCCTCATACTCAAGTTGGGCAATCCGTTGCTTAAACGAGCCTTTTACCCGACTCACACCCCAATATTTACCTGTTGTCAATCCGTACCCAATCCCTTTTAAAAACCCACATTTCTCTTTGCCAAGCACTAAGGTGACGACATCTGTGCACGGTTCAAGTGCCAGGGCTCCGGAGGCGATCTGCTCCTCATGTTGAACCTGCAAGAAAACAAATATTCTAATATACTTGTAACACGCTTATGTATCCACATAAAGTGTTGAGACAAGTTATACAGACTCAAGTTTTTTTGACACCAATATAAGGCAATGAATTGACTTTAACATGATTTAAAAAGTTTAATACTAAAACATACTAATTTGGTTGCCACACCTTTGACAACAGCATTCTTGTATGCACCATCTTTGTCCTCCCTTCCTTTCATCCACATTAATGCACGGCCGGGGATCTCATCCGGTCCAATTTCCTTCTTTTTAACCTTGTAAAATATTCAAGAGAAAGCAGCTGATGGTCATGCATTAGACACATAACCAACAAATCATTGAACTAAAGAGAAAGCAGCTGACGGTGATTACCAGTTTCTCTCGAAGGTAGGTATAACCCCCTCGTCCCATGTGATGATCAAAAACATTCTTTGCTCGAGCTCCCTTTGATGAAGCCTATTTTTTCTTCAACCACACATTATAATCATTTCATTATATTTAAACAAAAAACAAAAACCATATATAGTCGATCAATATACGTTTGCAGAGTAGAGGAATTTATACCTGAAACTGCTCTGATTGTGTGTACTCAACGAAGCGATCCCAGTCTTCTTGCCTGATCATCGTCCTGTGTCCCTTGGGTATCGCCTTCAGCTTCAGAGGTTTACCGATGTTCGGCATAATTTATTTGGCATACATTTTTCTTCTGAAATCCCGAAGAAGGTGTCCGAGCCGATTCATCACAGAAGGCCTGCGACAAGCCTCAATCTCAAAATATTTCTGCAGAATATAATACAGTAAAGGTAAATTACATCTCAAAATATAAAATGCACAAATAGATATAAAGAATAACCGTTATTTGTTCCCACAGTTTATCTCTAAACTCCTTTGTGACCTCCCTCCAACTTAAATGTCTCAAGCCAACTATTTCCCTTACAACATCCCCTAAAAAACTTGCAAACTTTGATCTGTTTGACACCATCAGAGTTTGCATATTGGGTACGCAGCTTAGGCAACCTCGTCAACCCCCTTGTACGTTTTTTCGTTGTAGCAAAACTGTTGAGGGGTTCGATAGCCTCCAAACTGTTTAGGGGTTCGATAACCATCGTCCCTATAACGACGTCTGCTTGACCGTCGTCGCCTTTGGCTCCCTCGCTGGAGTAGCCTTCAGTGTCGTCTGATTGAGCATCGTCGTCGTAGTTGTCTTCCTCATCGAAGTATAAACCATGTTCTTCTTCGATTCTTTCATCTATAAGCTTCATCTTCGATTGTTTTTTAATAATTTGGAGTGTAATTTGGAGTATAAATCACTGTCGGCTGATTTGTGGAGTGGAAAATTTTTAATAATTTGGAGTGTAATTTGATTTTTGGAGTGTTAAATGTAATTTGGAGTTTTTGAATATTTGGAGCAATATTTTGGAGCTTTTTGAGTTTTGCCTCCCTTTTAATTAAGAACCAATAGATTATTGGCATAGTTTTTACGGCAGAGAACCTGTGGCTGAAAATAGGCACTTTGACAGAAGATGGTTGGATAAGCGTGTATTGCGTATTAGGATATTTATATATGTTTATGTACATTAGCGTGTTACAAGCGTAATAGTGTTTTTTAACAAAGTGTTTTTTGTTTTATTTTTAGATTTAACCATAATTACCATTCATTAAAAGTTTTCATACAAAAGGCACCATTACAATACATTCCATGAAACAAAATAAGAGTGAATTACAAAATAGATGATACAAGAAACTATAAAATTAAAGCATTTAAAATCTAACCAACCAACATTCAACACAATAAACTAAAAAGTGTATCAATACAACCATACATATACAAATAACCAACCAAATCACAAATGTTCCAAAATTCACCAAACACGTCACCAAATATTTTCCAAATGTTCCAAACATCACCAAATCACTAGTCTACTTTTGAAACTAACAAAGTAGCTTCATTGAAGTCATATTCAATTATGCACTTATCACCAATCTGTATTTCATTTTCCACCTTGAAATTTTGGTAACCGATATCTGAATTTCAGGTCCGACAGTTCACCATGAAGTCTCATTTTTTTTACGACCTTCGGGATTGACCAAAGTGATTGGCATTCCATCATAGGCATCAATCTTGGTGGCAATGTGACGCGGAAGACGCTGTGAAAAGCAAATTTCAAATATACTTGTAAATAAAAAAGAAATTTAAAAATTCAATTTACCAATTTCTTGGTGATGTTCATGTGGAAGACGATTTTAGAGTCATCATCTTGCTCATCAAAATGAATTGGGTTTTGGGAGGAACTATCTTGATTGCTTAATTGATAGTTGAGAAACAACTGATTTGGACCAGGAAGGATAAATTCTATGCCATCTTCATGAAAGACATTAATATGAAATGTCTTATCTGATATGATTTCAAACACAATAAACGAACCACCTTTCAAGTTGGTTTGTTTAAAAACCTCAATCCATCCATCCTCTAGCCTACAACCCATTCCATCCCAAAGACATGAAACTTTAAACATATATCTATCTGGAGCAATAAGCTCGAAAAGCGAATTCATGTAATTGTCACCAAATTCTTGAATCACATACCACTCAGGGAAATCCTATTAAACATGTTAATTAAAAGACATTTGAATTTGGAAACAGTCATTAAAAACAGAAATTAAAACTTACCAAGTAATGGACATGTCGGTTTCTGACTGGAATACATATCATAGTACCGGATTGATCATTTACGTTTCTTTTGAAAGTAAACATATTCAACATAGATCTTGATTTAAGCTCAAAAACAACATATGTTCCAGCTTGTATACAACATTCTCTGATTAATTCAGTCCAACCGGTTCCAAAATAAAAGTCATCAAGTACTTTGATTATAACAACAGAAAACGTTCTACCACTTTGATCCTAAATCAAACAACAGCCGGTATTCGATTTCATGTCAACAAACATTGGTTGAACAGCTTTAGGAATGAGCTATAAGTAACACAAAAAATGTTCTTAGAATGTATATGTTGCAAAACTGTAAAATGTTTCATAAAAAAAAATTTAACCAGATAACATTAACATACCATCCTACTCATGGAATCGCTGTCGATATCTACCAAGAACTTAACTCTATTATTGAGACGTGGCATTTTTATGTTCTTACCAGGATAAGCCATGTCTACGAATTATAGTAAAGCGAAGTAGAAGTCGATTTAGGGTTTTGAAGTTAAAATGGTTTTGAAGTTAAAAGGGTTTTGAATTTTGGTTTTATTTATTTCTACACATTTAATTATTTATATATTTTGGTTTTTTGTTTTATAACTTTTTAAAAATAGTATAAAAACATTTACTTTTAGTTTTTTTTTTACTAATATTCTGGTATTAAATTTTGTTAAAAGAGGAGTTCGTTTAATAAATCGTATTTTTTAAATGAATTTAAAATTTTATCCATTACTGAAGTATTATCTTAACCGTTAGTAAGATTTTCTGGATAAGATTTACAACTTCGTAATAGAGAGGCTCATAACATTCTAGTGTTATCATTATCATATGTAGTTTTGTATCATTATCATCTTCTAGGTTTTCATCATTACCATATGTGTTATGATGATGATCAACATCATAAAGTTATCATCGTTATCATGTATTATAGTGGTTATCATCATCATAATCACCATCACCATGAAACGGCATCATCATCAAACGTGCGGGTAATCAACGTGGTCATTGTATAGGCTATCGTAGTCGCCGTTATCATACGGGTAACATATATCTCGCTATCAGTGTCATCATCATCGTCACACATCTCCATCATCATCATCATCAGCATCCGATTGCCATGTACGGGATGTAGTCAGCATCGTATGGGTTATCGTAAACAAAACGCCCAATATTAGCGATCATTGTCGGCACCATCTTATGAATTGTTGTCGTCATCAAACGACATCATCAGTCGTACATGCTACCATCAGTATGACCATCGTATACGTTATCATGGTCGTCGTCGATCATACGGGTTACATGTCATTAAACATCGGTGTCATATCATCATCAACATATATATATATATATGTGTGTGTGTGTGTGTGTGTGTGTGTGTGTGCGCGCGCGCGTGTGCGCGCGCCTGTGTGGCGTATTGTCATATAGGTACATATAATTGGTCCTCATCATATATATGTGTGATCATCATCATAGACGTCATGCTCGTCGTACGAGCTACAGTCGCCATCGTATGGGTTGGCGTAAGAAAACCGTATATATATGTTAGCAGCATCAATATGATAACCACCACCAACCCAGGTAGTTATATTAGCATCGTCTCGTCATAATTGGGCCAATCATCATGGTCATCATACGGGATAGCACCGTCATTGTCTCATGTATTACATATCCGCAATCATACTACACACCACCGCCCACATTCGCCACAACGACCCCCAACACCAACCACTAACCACACTCCACCACCACCCACCACAACCACCCACCACACCACCACCACCCACTAATATTATATGTAAATATATATACATTTATTTATACCCATCCACCACCACCACCCACTACCCACCACCACCACCCACCCACCACCACCACCACCGACCTCCGCCACCACCACCCGCTGCCCACCACTACCACCCACCACCACACATCCGCCACCACGAACCACCACACCTCCGCCACTGTCCACCACCATCATGACCACCTGAACCCACCACCACCCACTAATATTATATATATGCATTTTTTGCTACTATACAATACTAACCGTACGATTAAAATTTAAAAGCACGCGCCTTCTTTTAAAAGGGTCAATAATTACCCTCGTAAGTCACTCATCTACTTCTGGAACGACGATAAGTATTCCCAAAATTCAACCTCGTAAGTCAATATTCCTAAAAACCGTCGACGATTTGTTTCTACTGTGAAGCACAAGCACAAGCACAAGCTCGAGTGGTTTAATTATTCTGGAATGGAACCAAAATGAAGAAACCTAACTCATCTACTTCTGGAACGGAACCAAGGACGAAGCAAAAGCACGATAGGTCTCAGAATGAAGATGGAACAGGTGTTACTTTATGATTTTTTTAGCATTTTAGGTTTACTTAATCTTAAAATGTAAGCATTTGTTTGAATCTTCTTATGTATTAATGCATTTGATAAGCGTGTTGTTATTGTAATACATATCCTTGTTTTTTAAATCTATGTATAATATTAAAGCATGTTATATGCGTATGATTAGCGTGCTATGGCTTTGGTATGAGAATTTATCATTGTGATGTTTGATAAGAGTTTTCTGTTTCCTTGTGATTCGTGTTGTTATCCCCTACCCCCGTGTTTTATTGTATGTATGTGATTCAGTTGTCGAAAAAAACAAGACTGATAAAAGGAAGACTAAAAAAGTTGCTCCGGTGGGGAAAACAAAACATGTTGTGGAAGCAGAATCTGATTCAGACCTTGAGACAAAAATCGACATGTTGTTGTCAAAGCGGAAACAGGTGAAACACAGCACCTATGGCCCGGACTTTCCGCGTCCGAAAAAGAGAGCCATTAAAGAAAAGAAGCTAGCCGAGAGGGGACAACCTTTTGTTGAATTTGTAGACAAAAAATTGATGAATAGGTATGCACCTATTAATATTGTTGATACAGTGAAGGCAATGACCATTGTCCAAAAAACTTGTGTAGAAGAAATGGGTTTCGGGTCAATGTTAAGACTTCAAGTAACCCAAACTCCAACAACTTTGGGATATTGGTTGCTCATCAACTATAATAACCATTTAAATGAATTGAACATTGGGAGCGGTGTTATTAAGATAACACCACAAAAAGTACATGAAGTGTTGGGGATACCAATGGGTAAGATTCCTGTTTTAGGCAAGAGTAGACCAAGATTGGGGGAAGATGTTACTACAGATTTGTTCAAATCTCAATTCCCGACAAATGCAAGAATAAGTATAAAGCATGTGAAAGACAAACTGGCTGTGGATCAAGGAGTTGGTGAACTGTTTAAGATTAATTTCCTTGTGTTGGTCAACACCTGTACAGGATTTGTGACAAAATCAACAACAGTCAATCAATGATTCATCGCCGCAATTAATAAAACCTCGGATATTCCAAATATGGACTGGTGCAGCTATGTTATTGAAAACTTGAAAACGACAAAGGAAGAATGAAGAGGTATCAACGTTCAATACAACTGTTCGATCACCTTCCTTATGATGCTTTACACGCATGAATACCAGAAAAAATATGGTCCATTTGGGACTCCCGTCACAACGCCTGCAGTCAACTAAATAACAAAAACTACTCTTAATAAGATGGAAATATACTTGGAGAATAATGGTACTCTCTTAGAAGAAGATGCTACTGAGGTTGCTGCTGCTGCTGCTGTGACGTTTAGTGTTGACGGGAAAGGGATTGATGCGGCTGCTGCTGCTACTACTGCTGTGACGGTTAGTGCTGCCGGTAAGCCTGGAGTTGAAGAAAACACTGCAGCTGAGGAGAAACAAGAACATGGTATTAAACTTGTTATTTTCTTGTAAAAAAACTCTCATATCTCTTATCTCTACATGCATTTTATGTAATACAACATTATATGTAATTAAAAAACAGATGGTCAAAGTGCATCTGAAACAGATAATGCCGATCAAACAGCTGAACAAGATTTGGATGATTATGTAAGCGATTATTCACCTTTAAGTTTGCAAATACCTATCGTGCTTGTTGACTATTATTTAACTCTATTACAACTGGCTGGGATAAATTGAAAATGTTTTTGAATTAACCCAAACTATATTTTCTTTTTACAGTCTTGGAATAAGGCAATAGATAACAAGTTGAAGAAATTTGATAAAATTTGCTCCGAGATCAACGAGTTGGTCCGTTAAGGAAAGGATAAACATCCATCAAATGAGAATATCTTTGCTAGATGTTTTGAATGGGAAAACAGATTCACTAATAATGTGGTCCCTAAAACACAATATTCAGATGTTGGTGTTGGTGGTCCAGTGGCTGCTCTAAAAGGTATTTGGGTTAAATTAATTATTAGTATAATTAAAACGCTCTTTAAACACTTATGTTGTTTTTTTAAACTTATTACATATGTGTGATGCAGTTGATTCAGATGTTGGTGTTGGTGGTCCAGTGGCTGCTCAGAAAGGTATATCATATATGTACAAGCTTAATTATATACCAGCTTAATTATAATCACAGTTGAACATATTACATCTTTGGCTGTCGTAAAAAATGATGCAGGTGATGCAGGTCAGGAAAACAATGTCTCGTGCGCAGATATTGATGAAGTTGTTAATACAGTGGTTGCGTGGGCAAAAGAGGGTATGTAATTATAAATAAAAACCAAAAGGGGTTGAAGGTATTTACTTATAGTTACAGTTATTTTCAGTCAAATTTAATGTGAGTTGTTTTATGTTTAAAAGTTGACACCGGATTGTCAACAAGTGATAGCCTCATTACACTGAACTCTACATATCTTCTGAGAGAGGTTGACGTATCCGCTAGTGTCACGGTAGATGAACAAATAATTTCAAAGTATATATTTTTTTTGTCTTGGAGACATTTGGGAGGAGGTCTACAAGTACACTCACACAGAATCGTTCAAGGTGGTCTTTGAAAGCTTCTGTCCTGGCATTTATATAGCTGCCAATGCAATGGATGCATTCAGTGAAGTAATGAACTATGAAGAAAAGAAAAAATCTGCAGCATCACCGTTCAGATTCTTTGCTTCAAGCAATGTGCTGGTACAAATTATTCTATTTTGTTTGTACTATTAAAAATGCTGAATAAACGCTTTAATCATCTGCATTTTAATTAATATACAGACAAGTGACCATTATTCTGAGTCAAGGGGTTACACAGACAAAGAAAGACTGGATGTGTTTTCAGACAACATGATAAGAGAAATGGCAATGAGTGGAATTCTATCACTCAAGGAGGTTGCTATAGTGCTCGTGCCAATTCTACAACACGATCATTTCGTTGTGGTTACCTTCAATATTCAAATAGGAGTGATAGACTTACTTGACAACAGTGCAAACCAAGAAATACTAGCTGATGCAAAGTTTAAAATCTTAGAAGACAAATCAAAAGCAATTACAGAGAATTTTGAAGAAAGATACGGGAAGACTCCTGATATACTGGTAAACATATATACCTTTAACCCAAAAAACATACATACCTATTATAAAAATTGTCAAAATACTTTTGTGTAGAGAAACGTCTTTTGCATGTATCTTAAAACAATCAAACACCCCATTACTCAGCAAATCCAAGTAGCAACAATCAATAGATTGAAGATGACATGGTGAACAAAAAGTAATGGAATAGATTGTGGTATTTTTGCTATGAGACACATGGAGAAATATGATGGGAAGAGACCATGGGGGTGTAATCTCCAAAATGAAGGCTCTGAACAACAAAGACAGCTAAAATGGTTGAGGTTAAAGTATTTGTGCAAAATCCTCCTCTCGGATATAAACCAACACAGAAATACTCTTATCAAGAAAGCACTGCTATTCCATGAAAATGACGACAATCATTTAACCGGAGAAGAGTTGATTGATGAACTTAAGAAACGGCAACAACAAATTTGAATGATTTCAAAAGTGACTGCTATGTACTTTAAGATACTTGTTATGATATGGACTTCTGTTATCAGTTTGTAATGCACTATAAGATAATAGTTACATGTTGAATCAATGTTTTAACACAAACATAAAAATTTTATTATTACCAAAACACACATATAAACACACCATCACAAACATACAAATTTTATTACTACTAATCTCTGAGTGACGCACATAAAAACACACCATGAAACACCATCACATACTATTCTCTGAGTGACATAAGAAACTTCAACTTCAATTCCATTGAGCAATTCAGTTCTAGAATTGCCTTGCCCAAAAGTTTTAACTCGTCAAGCTCTCTCTGTCCTACATCAACCATAAACAAAACCACAAGATCTCGGATACAACTAGCGGGCATCCGAGTAAGAACTTTTGTAATGAGATCCCTGGCATCCAAGCTATTGCTAGTCTTTACAAATTCTTCAGTAAGAGTTTCTCGACAAGCTTTATCTACCTCGATTTGAGCCTCAATTCGCCTTCTGAGGGCAGCCTTGTAGGATCTGGATGATGATGATGATGATGATGAGCAATCCATTATTAACTAAAAATAATAATTTAAAATTATGTAGGTATATGAGTTTCACAAATGTGGTGTAGGTATATGTAACGCCCTGAAATTCGATTGGTAAACTAGGATCGTGAAATCATCGGAAACTATAGACTTTGGGATTTTGGACGATAAGTTCGGAACCCATATCATTGGAAAAATCTGCTTTTATCATTTAAAATGTTTATTTTATAAAACGACATTTACGCCTGAAAAATATTAATTTTTATGCTTTCGAAAAATTAAATGTTCTTATTTAAAAAGATTTCAAATAATTATTCGGAAAATGGTTTTATAAAAGTTTTGCTGAAAAAGTTTTAGTTTGTTTAAAAACTTATGAACTCGACTAGTCTTGACCCGTCGGTAGCCTAAACCCGAACCCGAGTCACCCGAGTATTTAAGCGGAAAATCAAGTATTCTTACACCATCTCTTTCATTTCCACCAACACTTCCCACCCAAACACTCTCATTCTAGAGAGAGAAACTAGAGAGAGAAAGTCTTCAAACTTCAAATCCGAGTCCACAAATCTGTTTGTTGTTATTCTTGGTAAGATCTTCTTGAAAATCATCCATTTTCATAACCATTTTCGGCCTCAAATCGAGCAAAAACACCCACTTTCGTTTCTAGAGTTTTCGGGTCAAAAACCGTCTTGTTTTGGTGTCAAAATGCAGGCTTTTGTGTTTAAAATCACTAGGAATCGATAGCCCTTTCAATCCCGAGCATTTTCATGTCAAAAACTTCGATTTTGGGTCAAAAATCTGGAAAATCTGAAAAACCCGTAGGTTTCTCCGTCGCCCAGCTTGAAGGAGTCGAATCAGACTCATTCGATCGAACCAGTCGATCGAATCAGTCCAGTCGATCGAATCAGTTCAGTCGATCGAATAGGAAAGCAACCGAATGGTCTCCAACTCATTCGACCGAATGAGTTTCGTATTCGATCGAACGAGTGTCTATTCGATCGAACAAGTTCCATGTTCGACCGAACGAGTTTTTCCAACTGGTTCGACCAAATGTGTTTCTAGTTCGATCGAGTGTGCCACAGATTCGATCGAATGTGTGTCTATTCGATCGAACGTGTTCCTATTCGATCGAATCAAGCCAGAACCAAGCTGTTTCGTCTTTAAAACCCAGTTTTTGCTCGAGGCCGCGTAAGCTCGTTTTCTTAGACTTATAGCACGTTGTTAACCTTATATTTATGTTCAACTCTAGGCTAAGGAGATCTATTGTAGCACCATCCTAACCCGAGATCAAGGTGAGTTCATAGCCCCTATTTAAGCTTTTCAAAACTATGGGGTGGAAACATGGTAACTTTACACGTTTGGATAAAAATCATTTATGCAAACACTCTTTAAACTATAAACTTTTGGATTTCTACACACGTGCGGAAATCCACAAGCTTTTTAAGAATCTATAAACTTTGGAAATCTATGAACATGGGGAAAACCCATCAACTTATGGAGATCTAAGAACATTGGAAATCAATGAGTATGGGAAATTCTATGAACATTGACATCATGGGAAATGGGAATCATATTCATATCATCATAGTCATTGTGTCAGCATGGAAATCTAGAGATCAAAGCATCATGAGTTGAATTGGACGCGAGAGTTTATTCTACTCTCGGTAGAACTCGCGACCATGAGTGGCATTCTATTCTCGGTGGCACTCGTAACTCATGGGATTTCATACTAGTCTCGGTGAAATCCATAACTCTTGAGGACCTATACTAGTCTCGGTAGGGACCAAGGGAACCCAGGATTCTTTGGGGAGTCTATCCTACTCTCGGTAGAACCTAGCTGAGTCCTGGATGACAAGAACGAGGTAGTCTTGGTTTAAGTCTTGCGTGGGATCAATCAAGTCTTGTGTGATCATTGAGTTTCATCTTCATTCATCATCATCATCATTTATTCACCATCATCTTGGATACTAGAAAACTGTGGGATCTTGGTGTTGGTTTATCTAGTAAACTTAGCATGCTCAAATCTATATGTCCTTATTTATGCTTAACTGCTATGTGCTACATGTATCGTTGGGAGACCACAAATCTTTGAGTAATCTTATCACAAACGACTCTAATGGGAGAATAATAAGCCCGCTGAGAGTCCAGGAGAACATTTCATGTTTTACTTACTACAAAAACCTCTTTGGGAAAACCAAGAGCCCTTTTCTTACAAACCATCTTAAAACCGGGTATTATATCCAAACATAGTAGTATAAGTTGTAGGAGTGGTGGGTTAGCCGCAGGTACACCCTATATATAAACCCCTACAACCTATACTAGTATGTTTGTGTATAAACTCTTTTTCTTTAAACCTATGAATTCACTCATCTACTTTATGTAGTTGACAGTTTGTTACATGTTTTCAGGAAATAATGCAGCAAGAAATCCCTAGCAAGTTTAGAGGCCTTAGAGAGATGAAGGCTAGTCTAGGAGTTGTTTGGAAACTTGATATTTTGTATTAAAACAGTTTGTTTCATGTTACCTGGATGGTGTAATATTTGACATTTTGGTTATGTTTATGCATTTAGACTTTTATACTATTGTGCTCAACAATCACGACTTAGTCGCCGCGCCTCGATTATTCCGCCATCACGATCGGGGTGTGACAGATTGGTATCAGAGCCAGTGGTTATAGGGAATTAGGAAACCGACCTAGACTATAACCTAGGATCCTTGACTCTAGATAGCTCATGCATCACAATCACATGTCTACACTTATATACGTGCTGCGTGCTTATGTGTTGTATATTAACTGTTAATCTCTTGAGCCATGTCATTCTGTGTTCTTGGTATAATCTATGTCCTCTATTCTTAATCTTTGGCGTGTCATCGATTCTATCTAACGCTCGTTTTTTTTTCGTTTTGTCAAGAATGCCTCCCAGACGTGCACCCGCCCCCTTGGACTCCGCTGATCTAGCCAACCTTATAGCCCAGCAGATCGCGGCTGTGTTACCAGGCATGGTAACAGCCATCAGCCAGGGGCTGAGGCAAGAAGGAACCTCTGGGGCCAACCAAATTCCAGCTCAGAACGCAAATGAACCAGCAAATAAGCCATACAAGGACTTCATGGCTACCAAACCCACCAGCTTCAGCGGTTCAGAAGGCGCCGTTGGTCTCCTCCAGTGGATCGAAAAGATGGAGGCTGCCTTTGTTATTAGCTCGTGCCCTGAGACACTGAAGGTCACGCACGCGGCAAGCATGTTGTCTAAACGCGCGCTGACCTGGTGGAACAACGAGATAAGAACCCGCGGGCGTGAGGCTGCCTTGGCCATGACCTGGTCGGAATTCGTAGCTTTGGTTACCCGCGAGTTCGTACCTCGCAGTGAGGTGCAGAAACTTGAAGCTGAGTTTTGGGTGCACAGAATGACGGGCGCTGATCACCAAGGGTACACGGAGCGTTTTCACGAGCTCTCCCTTCTCGTACCACACTTGGTCACCCCTCCCTCCCGGGCTATTGAGCTTTACATCAATGGCCTACCTGACACTGTCCGTGGAATCGTTATCGGGGCTGACCCATCAACCCTACAAGCGGCCATTGAACTAGCTGCCCGACTGACCCAGGACCAGGTTAAGACTGGGGTCCTAGCCAAAGGTACGGGCAAGGCCGCCGAGGGCTCATCCAAAAAGATCAACCGCATCAAAAAGCGTAAGGCTAGCAGTTACGCGATGGTTACTCCCGCAACCCCAATCAGCTCTGTCGCACCTGCTCCCACCCCTTCTGGAAGGCCAAAGAGGGAGTACACTGGGGTTCACCCCATGTGCGGCACTTGCCAATTTCATCACCCTGCCGGAACCCCGTGCTGGAAATGCACGAACTGTGGGCGTTTGGGGCACCTAGCGGAACGCTGCAGATTTCAAGGAAATCAACTGGCAATACAGAGCAGCAGTTCCCAACCCAGCAACACTCGAGGCTGTTTCGAGTGTGGAGCCACGGACCACTTCAAGAGCAGGTGTCCTCGTCTTGCAAATCTTCCTCCGGCCCGAGGCCGAGCCTTTACTATTGGCGCTGCTGAAGCTCGCCAAAATCCTGACGTCATTTCTGGTACGTTCATTCTCAACAATCTCTGGGTTTCTATTCTATTTGATACGGGTGCAGATAGAAGTTTTATTTCTAGCGCATTGGTCCCATTGCTTAATCTAGGAACCTCTGTCTTAGACCCCGCTTTCTCTGTCGAATTGGCAAACGGAGAGTCTACCCAAGTGAACGAAATCGTTCGCAATTGCACGCTTACGTTTGATCAGACGCCTCTTAGCATTGACCTCATCCCTATGCAATTAGGAAGTTTCGATGTAATTGTTGGGATGGATTGGTTGTCCATCAACCACGCGGAAGTGGTGTGTGCTGAGAAGCTCATTCGCGTTCCTTGTTCTTCTGGCGAGTCCATAATTATTCAAGGAGAAAGATCAGGTAGATGTCTGAAATTAATCTCCTGCTTTAAAGCTCGGCGATGCCTTCGAAAGAAGTGTCTCGCCTTCCTAGCTCATGTCTCCATCAAGAAATCTTTGGGGAAGAAGCTCTCTGATGTCCCCGTCGTGCGTGAATTTCCAGACGTTTTTCCTAAAGACTTACCCGGACTACCTCCTAGCCGACAAGTCGAATTCCGCATCGAATTAGTTCCCGGTGCAACCCCCGTGGCAAAATCTCCGTATCGTTTGGCTCCGTCAGAAATGCAGGAATTATCGAGCCAGCTACAGGAACTACTAGACAAGGGTTTTATTCGCCCTAGTTCATCTCCATGGGGAGCTCCAGTCCTCTTCGTCAAGAAGAAGGACGGATCTTTCCGGATGTGCATAGACTATCGTGAGCTTAACAAACTCACGGTCAAGAATCGGTATCCATTACCAAGGATTGACGATCTTTTCGACCAGCTGCAAGGAGCCACTTACTTTTCCAAGATCGACCTACGCTCAGGTTATCACCAAGTACGCGTCATGGAGGACGACATCGCGAAAACCGCTTTCAGAACTCGTTATGGACACTACGAGTTCCTAGTCATGCCTTTTGGTTTGACGAATGCCCCTGCGGTGTTCATGGATCTCATGAATCGCGTTTGTCGTCCATACCTGGACCAGTTTGTTATCGTCTTCATTGACGATATTCTCGTTTATTCCCGCTCTAAAGCCGACCATGAGCTTCATCTCAGGCTTACCTTGGATCTGCTGAGGAAAGAGCAACTCTACGCCAAATTCTCCAAATGCGAATTCTGGCTAAGGGAAGTTCAATTCTTAGGTCACATCATTAACAAGGAAGGCATTCATGTCGACCCTGCCAAGATTGAAGCCATCAAAAATTGGGGAGCGCCTACAACGCCAACCGAAATTCGTTCATTTCTTGGTTTAGCTGGGTACTACCGTCGATTCATCTCGAACTTTTCAAAGATCGTATTGCCTCTCACAATGTTAACTCAAAAGGGGGAACCGTTCATTTGGAGCCAAGAGCAGGAAGAGGCTTTCCAAACATTGAAACATAAACTCTGTCATGCACCAATCCTGTCACTTCCTGAGGGTAACGATGATTTTGTTGTTTATTGCGACGCCTCGAGCCAAGGTCTAGGCTGCGTCTTAATGCAACGCGGTAAGGTCATCGCTTACGCCTCGCGTCAACTCAAGAGTCATGAGAGGAATTATGTCACTCATGACTTGGAATTGGGTGCTGTGGTCTTTGCCTTAAAAATATGGAGACACTACCTATACGGTACGAAATGTGTCATCTTCACCGACCACAAGAGCCTACAACACATCCTCAATCAAAGGGAGCTAAACATGCGACAACGTCGATGGGTTGAACTCCTAAGTGACTATGACTGCGAAATCCGCTACCACCCTGGAAAGGCTAACGTAGTGGCTGACGCGTTAAGTCGCAAGGAAAGGACCCAGTTGCATGCGATCCGTATTCAGTCCAATCTTCCCTCCATGGTTCTTGAAGCTCAAAAGCAAGCGATTGCTGGTGGTGATCTCAAAAATATGCTATCTTGCGGTGCCGAACGGAAGTTTGAAACCAAGTCTGATGGTATACTTTACTACTTAAATCGCATGTGGATTCCAAACTCTGAACCACTTCGAGAACTCATCCTGAACGAAGCGCACAAATCCAGATACTCTATTCACCCAGGCAGTGATAAAATGTATCAGAATCTCAAGTCTCACTTCTGGTGGCCGGGTATGAAGAAAGTCATAGCTTTGTACGTCGGTAGATGTCTAACATGCTCGCGGATCAAGACTGAACATCAGAGACCATCTGGCCTGCTACAGCAACCGATCATACCGCAGTGGAAGTGGGACGAAGTCGCTATGGACTTCATTACCAAACTCCCGCGGACACCCAGCGGTTATGACACGATTTGGGTTATCGTGGATTACTTGACCAAGTCTGCCCATTTTCTCCCTGTCCGCGAGGACTACACTACGGAGAAGCTGGCGCGGATTTACATTCGTGAGATCGTAACCCGTCACGGTGTGCCTAAGGGCATCACGTCTGACCGTGACCCCTCTTTTGCGTCAAGGTTCTGGAAGTCATTTCAGAAAGCCTTTGGGACAAGTGTGAAACTTAGCTCTGCCTATCATCCTGAAACGGACGGTCAGAGCGAAAGGACCATACAAACCCTGGAGGATATGCTCAGAGCCTGTATCCTTGAATTCGGTAGTAGCTGGGAGACTCACCTTCCTCTTGCAGAGTTCTCATACAATAACAGCTATCATGCTACCATCAAATGCGCACCATTCGAGGCACTCTATGGCAGGAAATGTCGTTCTCCACTGTGTTGGTCCGAGACCGGAGATTCTCAAATCCTCGGCCCGGAACTGATACAGGAAACCACTGACAGTATCGCCATCATCCAGCAAAGACTTAAGGACGCCCGCTGTCGACACAAGTATTACGCTGACAAACGCCGCAAACCTCTGGAGTTCCAAATAGGCGATCGCGTAATGCTCAAAGTTTCCCCCTGGAAGGGCATTGTTCGCTTCGGGAAAAAGGGAAAGTTTGCTCCAAGGTACGTAGGACCTTTCAAGATCATCGAAAAGGTCGGACCCGTAGCCTATCGCTTGGAATTGCCTCCAGAACTCAGCCGTGTTCACAACGTTTTTCATGTGTCGCAACTCAAAAAGTGCCTCGTTGACGAGACCGCTCAAATCCCGATCGACACGGTTCGCATCGACGACAAACTACACTTTGTTGAGGAACCTGTCGAGATCCTAGATCGAGAAGTCAAAAGGACTAAGCGAAGCCGGATACCCATAGTCAAGGTACGTTGGAACAACCATCGTGGACCCGAGTTCACATGGGAGCGAGAGGTTAAGATGAAGGAGGAATACCCTCATCTGTTCGCATAGTCATCATCTTTGTAATTCTAGAAATCTTGGAGTCTATGTAATCGTAATCATGTAATCAGGGACCAATATCAATCAATGAAGTATCATGTTGTTCCTATTTGCTTATAAATATTCTCTTATTTGCATAACACCAAGTTTGGCTACCCATGACTCGTGCTGGAAAACACAAGTTGTGCATACTTAATCATGTAAACATTGGGGTAAACTATGTATCATTGAGCCAAAATTTGTCATCATTCTAGCATTCATGAAGCATGGTTGTGGGTGTGTGTGTGGTGTCGTGTCGATTTTTCTAGCCGCACACAATGGAGTTTATACATTGATACAAGGTGAACTCGTAATTATAGTCCGGAATATAATTACATCAAGTTCACAGGTGTATACGTGTATAAACAATATGCTATTGTGTAACTATGAGTCATGAACTCAAGCTTCGTGTAGGGAATTAATCAATGAATGTTGAAGGAGTGGTGGGTTAGCCGCTGGTACACCCTATACATAAACCCCTTCGGCACAAGTTGATTATGTCTGAAGCGAGACTTGGAATTAGGGACTCATAGTTAGCGTGGCAGCTGTGAGGCGTTAAATTCAAGAGTTATTGAGGGAATTATTCATTGGAGATTGAAGGAGTGGTGGGTTAGCCGCTGGTACACCCTATATATAAACCCCTTCAATCCGAAATGAATATGTCTGATGTAAAGCTTGAAGGTGATGCCTTGTAGTGGAAAATAGTGTGTCGTCCTGTGTGTCATTGAACTAATAGGAGTCGAAAGAAACACCCAAGTGGAGTTGAGGGAGTGGTGGGTTAGCCGCTGGTACACCCTATATATAAACCCCTTCAACTTGATTTGGGTGGTATCCAAGACGAAAATTAGGGGTAGTGGCGCATAGTGGTCATCATGGGATCATTTGATCTAAAACATCATTGCATCAACTATACTAAGTTCTAAATTTCGGGACGAAATTCCTCTAAATTGGGGAGAATGTAACGCCCTGAAATTCGATTGGTAAACTAGGATCGTGAAATCATCGGAAACTATAGACTTTGGGATTTTGGACGATAAGTTCGGAACCCATATCATTGGAAAAATCTGCTTTTATCATTTAAAATGTTTATTTTATAAAACGACATTTACGCCTGAAAAATATTAATTTTTATGCTTTCGAAAAATTAAATGTTCTTATTTAAAAAGATTTCAAATAATTATTCGGAAAATGGTTTTATAAAAGTTTTGCTGAAAAAGTTTTAGTTTGTTTAAAAACTTATGAACTCGACTAGTCTTGACCCGTCGGTAGCCTAAACCCGAACCCGAGTCACCCGAGTATTTAAGCGGAAAATCAAGTATTCTTACACCATCTCTTTCATTTCCACCAACACTTCCCACCCAAACACTCTCATTCTAGAGAGAGAAACTAGAGAGAGAAAGTCTTCAAACTTCAAATCCGAGTCCACAAATCTGTTTGTTGTTATTCTTGGTAAGATCTTCTTGAAAATCATCCATTTTCATAACCATTTTCGGCCTCAAATCGAGCAAAAACACCCACTTTCGTTTCTAGAGTTTTCGGGTCAAAAACCGTCTTGTTTTGGTGTCAAAATGCAGGCTTTTGTGTTTAAAATCACTAGGAATCGATAGCCCTTTCAATCCCGAGCATTTCCATGTCAAAAACTTCGATTTTGGGTCAAAAATCTGGAAAATCTGAAAAACCCGTAGGTTTCTCCGTCGCCCAGCTTGAAGGAGTCGAATCAGACTCATTCGATCGAACCAGTCGATCGAATCAGTCCAGTCGATCGAATCAGTTCAGTCGATCGAATAGGAAAGCAACCGAATGGTCTCCAACTCATTCGACCGAATGAGTTTCGTATTCGATCGAACGAGTGTCTATTCGATCGAACAAGTTCCATGTTCGACCGAACGAGTTTTTCCAACTGGTTCGACCAAATGTGTTTCTAGTTCGATCGAGTGTGCCACAGATTCGATCGAATGTGTGTCTATTCGATCGAACGTGTTCCTATTCGATCGAATCAAGCCAGAACCAAGCTGTTTCGTCTTTAAAACCCAGTTTTTGCTCGAGGCCGCGTAAGCTCGTTTTCTTAGACTTATAGCACGTTGTTAACCTTATATTTATGTTCAACTCTAGGCTAAGGAGATCTATTGTAGCACCATCCTAACCCGAGATCAAGGTGAGTTCATAGCCCCTATTTAAGCTTTTCAAAACTATGGGGTGGAAACATGGTAACTTTACACGTTTGGATAAAAATCATTTATGCAAACACTCTTTAAACTATAAACTTTTGGATTTCTACACACGTGCGGAAATCCACAAGCTTTTTAAGAATCTATAAACTTTGGAAATCTATGAACATGGGGAAAACCCATCAACTTATGGAGATCTAAGAACATTGGAAATCAATGAGTATGGGAAATTCTATGAACATTGACATCATGGGAAATGGGAATCATATTCATATCATCATAGTCATTGTGTCAGCATGGAAATCTAGAGATCAAAGCATCATGAGTTGAATTGGACGCGAGAGTTTATTCTACTCTCGGTAGAACTCGCGACCATGAGTGGCATTCTATTCTCGGTGGCACTCGTAACTCATGGGATTTCATACTAGTCTCGGTGAAATCCATAACTCTTGAGGACCTATACTAGTCTCGGTAGGGACCAAGGGAACCCAGGATTCTTTGGGGAGTCTATCCTACTCTCGGTAGAACCTAGCTGAGTCCTGGATGACAAGAACGAGGTAGTCTTGGTTTAAGTCTTGCGTGGGATCAATCAAGTCTTGTGTGATCATTGAGTTTCATCTTCATTCATCATCATCATCATTTATTCACCATCATCTTGGATACTAGAAAACTGTGGGATCTTGGTGTTGGTTTATCTAGTAAACTTAGCATGCTCAAATCTATATGTCCTTATTTATGCTTAACTGCTATGTGCTACATGTATCGTTGGGAGACCACAAATCTTTGAGTAATCTTATCACAAACGACTCTAATGGGAGAATAATAAGCCCGCTGAGAGTCCAGGAGAACATTTCATGTTTTACTTACTACAAAAACCTCTTTGGGAAAACCAAGAGCCCTTTTCTTACAAACCATCTTAAAACCGGGTATTATATCCAAACATAGTAGTATAAGTTGTAGGAGTGGTGGGTTAGCCGCAGGTACACCCTATATATAAACCCCTACAACCTATACTAGTATGTTTGTGTATAAACTCTTTTTCTTTAAACCTATGAATTCACTCATCTACTTTATGTAGTTGACAGTTTGTTACATGTTTTCAGGAAATAATGCAGCAAGAAATCCCTAGCAAGTTTAGAGGCCTTAGAGAGATGAAGGCTAGTCTAGGAGTTGTTTGGAAACTTGATATTTTGTATTAAAACAGTTTGTTTCATGTTACCTGGATGGTGTAATATTTGACATTTTGGTTATGTTTATGCATTTAGACTTTTATACTATTGTGCTCAACAATCACGACTTAGTCGCCGCGCCTCGATTATTCCGCCATCACGATCGGGGTGTGACAGTATATATAACCAAAATGCTCACAGACAAAACAAAAGGGTGTCTCACGCATGTGAAACACACACGGACGAATAGTAACTCTGTAATAAAAAAACAAAAGGGTGTCCCAAGCTTGGGAAACGCACCGGACGAATAGTAATTGTATTAAAAAAACAAAAGGGTGTCCCACGCTTGGGAAACGCCCCAACTTGTCTCATGTGTTTTTGTTTAATCTAGAGATTACTTGCATTTATATCACCTGTCAGAATTAATTGATCACAATTATACGTCACCTGTCAAAAATGCCGGGAAAAATATTATGGTAATGATAGCCTACATTAAAGTTAAGCTATATCTTACTAGATCTTACTATATCTTACTACAAATCAAACTTAACTACATTAAGTTTGGTTATTCAATCACACTAACAGTTTCATAAAGATAATAAAAATGAATTCTTCTGAGAAAACCTTGAAGGCCATAGTGAAAAAAATGATGGATTTTCAGAAAGAGAAAGACGACTCTTTGTTGAAGAAAGTCGAAGCGATTAGGGCTACACTCGCTTGGGAAAAAACAAACACCTTCCAATCCTGTAACCTTATGTTGTGGGAAGACGCATTGAGTTTCGAGCAATGGTTGCTGATTATCAGCAACAACAGTCTGAATGCTACCACTCAGTGTGTGAGACCCTGTTTGACTCCATAACTACGGTGTCAACCAACATGAGTTTTAAGGAGATGGGGGCGGAGACTGTGGACAAGGCGGAGTGATGGTGATGTTAGCTTTGCTGGTCTTGGTTTTTTTGTGATGTATTGTAATTAATGGTACTTTTTGTATGACATCTTTTGATGAATGGTATATTATCTTAAAATGCTTTCTTAACATGTTTTATGTATTGTAATTAAGGGTACTTTTTGTGATGCATCTTTTGATGAATGGTAAATATGGATTAATGGTTCTCATATTTCTTTGTTAATAATGCGTGTAATCAATTAGGTTAAAATATGTTATATAATTGTTCAAAAGAGTCTGTTACGCTTGCAACCCGCTACTGTACAAAGACATATATAAATATCCTAAAACGCTAATAAAAAGCATGTGTACAACAAATCCTTTCTAAACCCTCCTATATATATATACTTATATATCTAGTTTTGTTTTCAATAAAAACTCCTTTTTCAAAATGGAAGAAATCTCATCGAGGACCAACACATCCAGTAACAGAAGCAATCGATCTCAGGTTTATTGTTTTTGTGGTCAAGAAGTCATTCAAAGAACATCAAGCACCACCAAAAATCCAGGTCGGAGGTTCTACAATTGTGCATCTCAGGTTAGTGAAATTGCAAATAAAGTTGAAATTCATCTACAATTGTTGACCATAAACCCTATATTTTTTTCAACTTAGGGCAAAAAATGTGATTTCTTTATATGGTCTGATTGTGTTTCGTCCACAAGATCTGATGTGTGCACAAGATGTACAGACATAATTCCTATCTTGATAAGGGCAAATAAGTCATTAGAGAGTCAACTTGCAAGGGGTGTAGCTTCAAGGATTGAATCAGAAAAAAAAAGTGAAGATATTGTATTTTATTTGCTTCTTGTTGTTTTTAGGGCTTTTAATTAGTTTTGTAATTAAAAGCTAAGAAACGTTGTTATGATTTTAGACCAGCTATTATGATGTATTTTTATGTTTCTGAACGCATTTTAAGGCTTAATGAGTGGTTTAGTTTGAGTGTTTCCGTAGTTTAGTTTGAGTGTTTCCAAAATCACAGTGTATTTACTTTATTAAAAAGAGGTTATTATAATATTTCATTAAAAAGAGGTTATTATCAAAAATCAATAAAAATATGTCCCTCCTGAGTTTCAAACCCGTGATATTTGCAATCTATGTTTAATCACAAGCGCCTCAACCATTTGAGCTACACCCTGAGAACGTAATAGAACCTCTTCTAATATTTATATAACGAAATTTAGAAGTTTAAAATTTTCATTTTTACCCGCCAATTAATTGAGTTATCTTCTAGAAGACTCATAAATCAATTAGTATTGACCAAATAAAATCTCACAATCTCACCAAACCCTAATAAATGATCTGCTAGTGTATTTATTGAACTCTCATCAATCTCAATCCTACCAAACAACTTCATTAATCTCAGGCGAGCACCAAATATTTTTGCTTTTAGTCAGTTACATTTATTGGCGTTAATTAGTATATATATGTATATATATATATATATATATCGTTGATGACACAGTTAATAAAAAAATTCTTGGAAGATGGATAAGTTTTGGATGTCAGTATGCGACAGGTGCAGTAAAGCATATAGAGATGGTGTTAAGGCATTTCTACATTTTGCAGTTCGTAATTGCAAGGAGACATCACCACCAATTTCTGTTTCATGTCCATGTGTTCGGTGTTTGAACCACGTATCTCTTAGTGTAGACGAGGTAGAACATCACTTGTACAGGTTTAGAATTGATATGAATTATACTACTTGGATAAAACATGGAGAAGCCGACACCAACATTCCAACTAATTATGTTGATAATACTGGGTTTGCCTGCACCTGCATTCCAACTAATTATGATAATAATAATGGGTTTGTTGACACCAACATTCCAACAGATGCCTGTGAAACTGTAGAAATGGTAAATTCTACAATAGACAATTTCAAAGGCGACAAGAAGTATCAACAGTTTCTACATCTACTTGTTGACGCTGAGAAGCCCCTATATAAAGGATGTCTTGACTTCACCAAGTTGTCTGCATTAGTACAACTACTCAACTTGAAGAGAAAGCACGGGGTATCACATAAGTTCGTTGATGAACTTCTGAAATTTTTGAAAAAGATGCTACCTGCAGATAACGAAATGGTAAATAATATGTATGAGGGCAAAAGGATGATGAAGGCAAGGGGCTCAGGATACGAAAAGATACATGTGTGCATCAATGACTTCATTATTTACTATAAGGATTACAAGGATTTGGAAGCATGTCCAGTTTGTAACAAGTCAAGGTGGAAGGTGGATGAGAAGACTAACAAAACTTACATAGACACGCCCGCTAAGGTACTGTGGTACTTTACCATTATTCCACGATTCAAGCTCCTCTTTCAATCAAAGACCGCAGCAGAGAATTTAACATGGCACGCCACGAGTACCAATAAACCCGGTGTTTTACGCCACCCATCAGATTCACCAGCATGGAAAGCCATAGATGACAGGTACTCCGATACCATCGGAAGCGATCCAAGAAATCTTCGTCTAGGTATTTGCACTGATGGGGTCGACGTACATAGAGGCAACAGAAACCACAGTGTCTGGACTGTTTTAGCAGTCATTTACAACCTTCCACCTTGGATGTGTATGAAAAGAAAATTCGTCATGCTTTCCTTATTAATATCCGGAGTGCCAGGAAACAATATTGATGTGCTTTTACAGCCTCTAATTGACGATCTAGCATCTTTATTGAGGTCGGGGAGCCAACATATGATGCATATAAACAAGAAATGTTTACACTACGTGCAGTTGTGTTATGGACGATTAATGATTACCCTGCTCTTGGTACACTATGTGGTTGCCCTTACAGTGGATTCAAAGGTTGTGTGGTGTGTCGGGGCGACACTCAGTGTGCTCGACTTTATCACACAAAGAAGCAGAGTTATGCTGCCCACATAAGGTATTTATCACATGACCACCCTTTCAGAAAACAAACAAAGACGTTCAACGAAAAAGAGGAGATGACCGCTAAAGAGCCTATGACAGGGGAAGAGATATACGACGAGGTCAAAAACATTAACAATGAATGGGGAAAGGGATCTGAATCCCTAAGTGGGAGTAAGAGGAAAAGGGATAACACAACGCCGCACCAATATTGGAAGAAGTTCAACATATGGTACCAACGGCTCAGCTATTGGAAGTATTTACATGTCCAACATTGTATTGATTTGATGCATGCTGAAAAGAATGTGGCAGAAAGTATTGTCGGGACGTTGCTGAACATTCCCGGTAGGACAAAAGACGGATTGGCAGCTTGAAAGGATTTGGAGTTTTTAAGGATTAAAAAGGAGTTGCAACCGAAAGCAAAAGGCAACAATACAGAACTGCCTGCAGCATGCTTCACATTATCAGCGCAAGAAAAAGACATGTTTCTTCAAACACTGTATAAACTGAAGGCTCCACTAGGATATTATTCTAACTTCTCTAGTTTGGTGAATCTTAAAGAAAGGAAGCTACAAGGCCTTAAATTGCATGATTATCACATGCTTATGCAACAGTTTCTGCCCCTTGCAATACGGTCCATCATGCCATAACCAATGAGAAATGCTATAATCAGGCTTTGTTTTTTTTTCAAGTCAATTTGTAGCGAAGAAATCATTGTAGAAGAGCTTGATAAGATGCTGGAAGAGCAAATAGTTACACTGTGCCTGCTGGAGAAGTACTTTCCGCCATCATTTTTTGATGTCATGGTTCACTTAACCGTGCACCTTGTAAGAGAGATAAAATTATGTGGGCCACCATGCTTTCGTTGGATGTATCCCTTTGAAAGGTGTATTAAAGTTATCAAAGGGCATGTGCAAAACAAAACATATCCAGAAGGGTGCATTGCTGAGGAGAACATTGCGGAAGAAACAATCGAGTTTCTGAGCGAATACCAAAAAATACATCGAGAGTACTGTTGGTATTCCACATGATAAGCATGATGATAATGGGGAGACAATTCCTGTCACAGGCGTTAAATCGGTTGAAGTTTCTCCTGATCTTTTCAAGAGAGCACATTTCTATGTACTGCAGAATATGCCTGAAATAACGCCGTATATCGAGTAAGTATTACTAACATATATACTCTAAATTATATATATATAAATATATATAGGGTGCATTTACTGTACGCTAATGCCTTAACATACGGTAGTTACGCGAGACGTTCAAAGGCAAAAAACAAAGCTAAAAACCTAAAACGCTAAGCAAACGCACCCAAAATTAATATATACATATATATATACATATATATATATTAATTCGCAATATATTATACTCTTATTTTCAGACAACACAATACCTCTTTGAAAAACCAAATTCCTGGTAAACGAAAAGCATTGCTGGAGAAGGAGCATACTTTAAAGTTTGGTGACTGGTTACGCGACAAGGTAAATCAATTTATTAAGTCTTCTATAATTTTTAAAATTCTTTTATAGTTTCTGCAATGTAGGTGAAGAATCTAATCCTTGTAATGAAATTCAGGTTGAAAGAGAGCTAGCGGGCTCCCCAGGTTCTGTATCGGAAACCGTAAAGTGGATTGCACACGGAGCACACCGCAACGTTAACAAATACGACTCGTACGACATCAACGGTTTTGAATTTCGTACAAAATCTCATGATGGTAGAGTTTACCAAAACAGCGGGGTTGGTGTAGAGGCGGATGACATGCACATCAAAAAGACGTGGTGACGTATGGACAAAACTTTTATTTTGGGGTTTTGCAAGAGATATGGGTCCTAGATTATCATACTAAAAGAATTTCGGTCTTCATGCGCCAATGGGTTGACCGTAAACATGTCAAACATGATATTCTTGGTCACACGTCGGTCGACCTAAACAAATTTGGCCACAAGGATGATCCGTTCATATTGGCCTCGCAAGCACGCCAGGTGTTTTATGTTCAAGATCAGCTGGGTAGAAAAAAGCATGTTGTCCTCATGACTCCACCCAAGAAATATAGGCATTCGTATGACGAGGTCAATGAGGAATTTAGTACGGTAACTTTCCCTCATGAGCGTAATACATTGCCACTTGTACAACCAAATTAACTGCTTCGTAATGAGTCCCCGGATGATTACTGGAGGCCCGGGAAAAAGCCTACAACTATTCGTAATGGAGATTGACACCGATGTTGGGGTTGTCGACCCAGCAGTTGTGTTCGTTCGGCTAGTTAGATGTAAATAATGTTTAAATACAGTTGTGATACATGATATCACCATTCTTTACTTTGTACTTATTAATTCAAACTAAAGAAGTATTGGTTGATTTTAATACTATTACTACTTATACGTACAGGCAGGTTTTTTGAATTCCTTTCATCTTCTGGCTATTTTGGTCAATTGGTGTCAAGTTCAAACACATATCATGTTACATCGATAAAAGTCACAATTGACTTGTAGTGTACCATAGTACGACCAATAAAGTCATTACACTCATAACTGACTCGTGTTATATCAAAGTTACATCAATACAAAGAAAGCCCAAAAATGCATCATGTTGTCTCGTCTGATGGTTTTGTTTCTTGCACAACCTCTATTTGGTTATGTTTCAACAGCTGGTTTCCTACAAAACATTATCAACTCATTTTTAAAAAAAAGACCATTATGCCCTTCTTTTCACTAACCTGCATACCAAAATTGTACCCTCCAAACTTTGAAGAAGCCTTTGAACAAATAAAATTCAATTTTGAAAAACCGCTTCCAAACTCAATGCCATCACCAGTAACCTTAGATTTAAGATTTGGTGACGTCATTGAGTTTTGGAAAGGATTTTATCAAAATCTAACATCTTTGGGAAGTTTAAGATTTGTGGAAACCTTAGATATTTTCTGTTTGGCCAAGTTTGGAATTCATATAACATATATAAAGGTGTAATAAATTTCAGTCACCAGTTTTATTGCAGTCATTAAAGTCTCTATTGTTATATAGTTGGTTGTTGAGTGTATACCACACTATAACTGCATACTAATTACTACATGTCAAAATGGTTTCCACACGCTTTGGAAACGCACAGAAGCTAATTAATTTTGGAAATTAATTATATTTATACCTACTACCTGTCCAAAATCTTGGAAATATATTTATGTAATGATAGCCTACATTCAAGTTAATTAAAATAAAAAAAAACTAGCATATCACACGCTTTGTACGCTTTAAATACCTGTCAAAAATCTTGGAAATATATTTATGTAATAATAGCCTACATTCAAGTTAATTAAAATAAAAAAACTAGTATATCTTACTAGATACGCTACAAATCAACTGAACTACAATAAATTACTGTCTCAACTATCAAAAATTAAATTTTAGGTCTATTTTGTTATTCACTCACACTAACATCTATTTTAAGGTTAATTATAAAAAATCAACATCAACTACGCTTCAAATACGCAACCAAAATATAATAATAACATTTACAGTTGATAATAACATTTACAATAATAACATTCACATCACATATTAATACCAAAATATAATAACATTTACAATAGTAACATTTACATTAATATAGAAAACCAAATAACATAAAACTAACTCCTAGCATCCGATTCCATATCGGAATCTTCATCGACATCCATCGAATTCGAGTCTTCTGGAGTCCTGCCATCAGATTCCGTATCCGAATCTACATCCGGATTCTCTTCTGGAGTATGAGAGGGCATGATCCTCTCGTACATGCCATCCAAGGTGTAGGTGGAGTCCTTAATCCTTTGGAGGCGAAGGTTCACCTGACTACAGAATGCCCCATAAACGGACATAATCTTGAAGTCGTACAACTCAATGTACGCCACCTCGATTCCCGGCACTACCATATCAATGCTGAAATAATCAGCAGTCGTGTACCCAAGCCACCTAACCATTCGGTTAAGTTGTTGGTACGTGAAGGTATGAGGGTGGACATAGTCCACAAACCTCACCCTTTGATTCTTCCGGACGGCGCCGGAAGAAAAGTGGAAACAAATGGTGAAAAATGTGGGGCCATAGTAGAGGGGGGCATGATCACCGGGTTTACGTACGATCCATGAAGAAGCCATTATTGGAAATAAATCGGAAGTAGATTGTGATTGTGGATTGTGATTGTGGATTGTGATTGTGATTGTGATTGTGACCGGTATTTAAACACCATCAGAACCCGGCGATACATCTCCCTGACAATTTGAAATTGGCGGCACAAGAAACTGTAAAGGCAATGATGACGTCGCCACTCGTCAAATCAACGTGTGGCCATTAATTACGTTTGGACACGCTTAAAAATATTTTAGTGTGACCATTTATCACTTATAGCCGCATATAATAAGTGTATCTGTAACAATAAAAAACTTAGAAAAAATAAAACTAACATACTCTTTGGTCACACAATCTCGTATAAGTGGCCATTAATTACATTTGGACACACTTAAAAAAATTTAAGTGTGACCATTTCTCACTTATAGCCACACATAACAAGTGTATCTGTGACAATAAAAAACTTATAAAAAATAAAACTATGATACTCTTTGGTCACACAACCTCGTATAAGTGGCCATTAATTACATTTGGACACACTTAAAAATATTTGAGTGTGACAATTTCTCACTTATAGCCACACATAATAAGTGTATCCGTGACAATAAAAACTTATAAAAAGCAAAAGTAAGATACTCTTTGGTCACACAACCTCGTATAAGTGGCCATTAATTACGTTTGGACACACTTAAAAAATATTTAAGTGTGATAATTTATCACTTATAGACACACATAATAAGTGTATTAGTGACAATAAAAAACTTAGGAAAAATGAAAGTAAACTACTCTTTGGTCATACAACCTCGTATAAGTGGTCATATATTTTAAGCGTTTTAGCCACATTACTAATAAATACAATGGTTGTTCGTCATATTTCGCCACTTTATTAAAAATGTGGCTAGAAAATGTGACATTAGGTCACACAACGTATTATAAGTGGCTATATCTTTTACCTTTTAGACACATCTCTTATCAATACAGTAGCCGTTTGTCACATTTGGCCACACTATTAAAACATGTGGCTAGTTAAATGTCACAGTTTGTGGCTAATGCATGTGTTTTTGGTCACATGAATCAAAGATCAAACAAACTGTGACTGCAGGTCACATTTCGCCACACGTTTTTATAATGTGGCTAGTTTTTGTCATAGTTTTTTCAAAGTGTGGCGAAAAGTACCTGAGTAGGTATAGAATGGTCACATGAAGAATAATATGTGTGGCCAAAACATTCTGGAAGGTTTTCAAACATGGTCAAAGACCTTTTAGCCACACTTTGAAGCCGAAGTGTGGCAAATCGTCCAGACCACATGTGTGGCCGAAGGTCGATATTCATGTAGTGAAATATCTCTAAATAAATAAAGAAATTGTTACGGTACCAAATCAATGAGTGTTGCAGCTTAAAAACACAAAGTAAACCTTAGGGACATAGCAGTGACCAACATAATCATATACGATACTTTCTTTTGAAAACAAAACTAACATTGCATATTAAACATATCACTCCATTTAAACTAAAACTAGACTGTTGTTCAATTACAATTGATTTGGACACTGCAATCTTCAACAATAAACGGGTGAATTATGTACTTAAATTTAAATTTGTAACATTTAATATAATTGAACAAATTTAACAATTACATAAACAATAGTCCTTGATGAAATTGTATTTGGAACTCGTTATAAGTAAATGGGCCAGTTTTGGCTTGTTGTGTATAAAGTTCAACTACACATGCCACTAATTTTAAGAGTGACCGTATAACTAAAAGTCCAACTGTCATGTCATTAATTCAATCATATAGTCAGCAGCCAGGCAACCTGAATAAGAGATTTAGTTACCTATTTTATTGAAGTGATTCCTATCAAATCAACGAGTTATCGGAGAGCTTGCCGATATACGTAGCATATACAATTATATATTCAATTATATATCAAATATGCTAGAAGAGATGTACTGCTTATATATTAATCTCATGTGAATTTATTTATATGTAACACTTTTATACATATATGCAGTGTACAAAAATAAGATGTTATCTTATTATTCGACACCATAAATTTGCAAAGTTATTATGAGTAGAATTTCTAGAACTTGAAGCAATATTAGCATAGGAGCTTGATTAGTCATTCTAAACAAACAAATCATATGTGGTTTATATTACATATATGCAATACGTAACATCATATTACATATATGTAGTATATAATCAAGATGCTACCTTGTTAGTCAATACCAACATATTGCAATAGAATACAATTAGATTTGCTAGAACTTGAATCAACATCAACAAATGAACTCGGGTGGGCACTCTAATAAAACAAATTAGGGATTTTTCATCAAATAACACATGTTTTTGACCTAGACTCGCCTATATCTGGAATCACGCCTATATCTGGAATCACGCTTAAATTTTGTTTGTGAAACTTTCAGAAAAAGCAACACATGATCAATTTACCAGGTAAACAAATGAAAAACCTTCAGTGCCACATTTAACGATTAAAATCAAAACTAAAGAGTTGATCTTCAACAATTCATACATGTAATGATCCATAGAGCGAATCGATCTTCAATATCTATCGTCACTTAGGGTTAGAATCGATGATTATGGTTGATAACAGATCTTCAATGGTTGTCTCATGGGAGATGAGGAAGACAAGGCAGTGGGGTTCTCACAATGTATCTGATGTAAGATGTAATTGGGAAGCACATTTTCAAAAATAACCCTCTAGTTAGGAGTTCTCTAGTTCTCTTTTTAAAAATGAGTTCTCTCTTGATCCTTCCCATATATATATATATATATATATATATATATATATATATATATATATATATATATATGTTTGTGTGTGTGTGTGTGTGTTATTATATTTTTAGGGAAAGATAACATACTAAACACGTTAAATATAACTTTATCGTTAAAGCTTCGTTAATGATTCAAAATATATTTTTATTTAAACATTATTATTAAAATTTATTTATTTACTTATATTTATAATATATTAAACAATATTTATTTATTTTATCAAGTATAAAATTTATGGTATTTTGTAATAATTTCTTTAAACAAATGATAAGAATAACATTGGTTCGCAATGATAAAAATAGTAAGAAATCGTTCAAAACTATAATTTGCATTAAATTTAATTAAATATTATTTAAATAATCATATAATTATTTCAACTCATATTTATTTATTTAAACTAATAATGATTTCACCATAACAGTAACCGTAGAGTTCAATCGATCAATCAATGATATTCTAATCACAATCATAATTTAGAACACATCGAAATCTTAATTCATTAAATTGCGTTATATCATTTATAATTAATTTATATTATTATATGTAACTAGGAATCATTGTCGGTGTATCCCGAAGAGGTTCATCATTCCCACATCATCACTTATATTTCGTTCATTCGATCAGGTGAGTATCGCATTCCCCCTTTTACGCTTATTTTTACCGTTTTGGGGGGCGTATGCGTTACTATTTATTTCCCTATTATTTAATACACAAATTGCAACTATTGTCACTTGTGTTTAACAATTTATACTTTACTTGTTATGTGCTTACATGCTTTATGTGAATCGCATTCGGAGAGGTCCAGCATAATCTTAGAATAGCATGATCATACGACCGTCGTAATAGCCATCATCCAGTTTATCTGGCATTGCTCATTGGTTGAATTGCTTATCTCACTTGATACAGTTTGCACATTTTTACTTATATTTATATATTCACAAAATCTGGTGTGTTACTCACTCAACCCCGTGTTGACAAAACCTATTGTATTTTTTGACGCATATGCAGGTTACCGCATGTTATGATCATCAAGATTGTTTGAAGCAACTTAGGATGCATGTTAGAGAAGAAGATACAAAAATTTAATTTTGAATGTTTATTTTACTTGTTTATTTATGAATTTTATGTACTATGATTATTTGAATTTGTTGCACTATTTAAATTGGAATAACAGATATTAAAATTTTAGTTTTGCATGATAGTACCTTGAGAGCTGTAGGCAATCAGCTCATGACCCGGCATTTCCGTCGTAGGTTGGGGTGTGACACAACAAGCACAACAACAAATGGCACCCAAACTGCACACAATCACCATCATAAAATAAAGTCAACACCTTTGACCTATTCAAAGAAGTCAAAACAAATAACAACACAATACTCATAAATCATCGACATGCTCCCTGATGTTACTTTCTGGCCGGGAACACATTAACCAATCATCTCTTGGAATTCATAAATAAGATGAAAACTTCTCGGTTGTAGGGTAATGTTCAATCTTTTAAACTTTAACTGTACAAATAATCGAACACAAGCAATTAAACGAACGTGGTTTTCTTGTCTGTGTTTGTTTGTTAAGAAAATGAGTGTGTTTATGTATGTATATGTTCATTCGTTTTGTTTTATACTATTCACAAACGAAAAATGAACATAGACGAGTGGACATAACTGAAAGTACATTACTAAGGAAACTTAAATAAAAGTAAATGAGAACATCAATATACAGGCCTTAATTTTATTAAATACTGATCACTCTATAATGAGTAATATTTATTTTTAATTTCATAACAAAGACTAAATTGTAATTGTAGTGTACCTATAAAAATTTAGATGAATACACAACCAGATTTAATGAATGAGCATCCATGAACATAAATGATGTATTTTATTTAAAAGTAGCAGGAAATCTTTCTGTTCGTTTACCGACTTCAAAAAGAAAGAATCATAAATGAGTGATTACTAGGTTTACCTATAAAGTTCGAGTTCCATTTCAAATTGTATCATACTTATCTCTGATTCAAGGGAAAGCAATGTAGCTTCCAGATCTGGTAGACTAGTTCCTTCAGGTATCGTGTTCTTCGATAGCGCTTGGAGCACCTCCTCTTCCTTGTCATATGCATCCAAAAGGTTACGAACATGAGTTTCCATGAACTTTGTGACAACAGTTAAGTTGGCCTTTTACGACTCCAAAGTCTTCAAGGTGTCGGTAGTTGTGGCAAGGGTATCAATGAAAGAAACACTGTAGAAACTACACAAGGCCTCAAGCTTTGAAGGAGTTATAGAAGACTCCAACTGCTGCTCTATCAAAGTCACAAATACACACTCCGGGTGGCAAGATCTTCCTAAGCTCTTGCATACAATACATGATTCGTATAAATTGTTGTTACTCGCCATGCTAGAATAATATGATATCCACAAACCCTAGCTTTCTAGTGAGAGAGAAAAAAGAGATATGAGTGGGAAAATTTAGAGGTTTCCGATGGATGAGTTCACGATAAATTTAGTTCAAGAAGCCTTAATTTTTATTTTTGGTTTCAGTCGGTTTAGTAATTTTGGTTAACTAATTCAGTTCGATTTTAGGTTTATAATTTTTTGCTTTCGTTTTGGTTCAAGTTTGATTTTGTCGGTTTTTTTTCTACTCGGTTTTATCGGTTTCAGTTATTTGTTTTGGTTTCGTCTCGATTCAGTTTGTTTTTTTTTTCTTTCGTTTTGATTCCGTCACACACTACTAAATGTAGTTTTATTTCGCGATAATTTTTGTAAACTCTGATATTTATGTTGTGTTCAAGTGCAATCCAACTATGAGTAAGGTGCATGGGTTTGGGGCCTTACAAGTTGGTATCAGAGCATGCGTTTGAGAGATTTAAGCATCCTTAATGCTAAGACACAAACAAAGAATGAGACCAAAGAATGGATGTCAATGTAAATAGTCATTTTCCACTCAAGCAAGCGCACTTGTAGTTAAGAACATGATTGATTTGAATGTTAAAAATACATTAATAAAGTATGAGTGAACGTATATGTTAAAGTATATGATGGATTTGTAAGTTAAAAATGTATGTTTAAGTATGTGATTAAGTATATGAATTAGTTCATATGATAGAATGTATGTTTTGATGTAAATGCTAGCTTTATTGCTATAGATAAGGTGTTATGAATGTTTACAGTATGATTGTATGATTAATGCAAGTAAGTTGTAGAATCTAGCAAAAGTGTGATCACAGAGGAAATATGCATTACAAAAGGAGTAACATGATTAGTTAATTACAACTAGCCACTGTCATTAACTGTTTACCTTACAAGTCTTGTACTAAGTAATTCCTGAAGTGATAACGTTTGTGTTTCTTTAAGAGGCGCATCATTGGATGGTGTAAGAGGACAAAGATGAGGAGGTTGTACAAGACACCATGGTGAACCTTGTGCCAACGAGACATCTTTTGTGGAAGCACGCAATAATGTTATGAATGAGAATAGTAAGACTTCAACAATTGAAGGCGATGAGGAAATGTGAGCTAACATTAGGAATATTCAAGAGTGTCAGGTAACCCAGAAGGCCAGCTGTAACCATCAGTGGATTCATAAAATAAGATGAGACTTAAGTAGTCAAAAAGAGAAAGATGTATCAACATGGACCTCATGATCAAACTACCTTGAACAAACTATAACTCATGAACCCTGCGTGTTGGTGCATAGCTGAGAATGGAAGAAGGTTTAAATGGTGACTTAAGGAGTTCTCTGATAAGTTAGGTAATGACTGTGCTGAAGAATTTCAGTAAGTAATCATATGCGAGAAACTGGAAAGATTTCCTTTTGAGGAATAAACGGGTTTAGAGCGTCTTCCAAAACAGTGAACGCCGCCCCAGAAATTTTTGGGTTTGACCGGACCTGAACCAAATCGCCGACCTGAAATTTTTTGGGTTCGTGAATTTCGGCCACCCCTATAAGTTAGCCCAGGCTTTGCCGCTAAAGAAGACCCCGCCTACTAATAATGGGTTCCATAACTCCACTCATAACCCAAGATATGATGGTTTGAAATTTGAGGCTTTTATGCAATGTTTCCATTTGATATGATATAATATAATATAATATAACTAGGTTATTGACCCGTGGGCGCCACATGTGGGAATATAAAAGTCCTCTAATAAACACATATAATTTTAACCGACAATATTGTCTGTTCTTGAAAGTAAGTTCATTGAACTTGTCTAAAATCGAAGGATAGACAAAGTCTATTAAATCATATATTGGATATAATGAATTGTTAATTAGAAGATCATCGGAAATTTGTACATTCATTCGTCGTCATTTGGACCCCCCCTCCCCAGCCCCAACATTCCCTTCACATATATCCAGTAGTTAATTCGCAAATTATTTTATCTCTTCAACATGTCAGGTTTGGCACCCAACTGTGAGCCTCGTCTTTTTTTCATAGTTTAAGTACCATTCACTTTGACAAGATGTAGGAAGAACTAATTGAAGTGTAATTTAAAATAAACACGAACAAAAGTCTATACAATTTAACTATTTATTTAACAAAAATATCATAAATTTAGTCTTTACAACTCCCTAAATACTTCTTTGTATACAAGGTTGTAGCATTTCGTTGTTGTCAAAGATTAATATAAATAGGAACAGACTGGTTTTTTTAATAGCTAATAACTAAACACTTACAAACATCAATTGGCTTATATGACTTGTTTATAGCCACAACTTGTATACACTCTAATATTGACTTGAACTTGTTATGACTTGAACTCAAGATGCTAATAACCCATATTAGCTCAAGCATGTTTAAAATCATGACACGAACTTGCACAACAATACATTTTGGCAACTCTAACTACATATCCATATGGCTGCTAATAACAGTCAGGATGTGCCATTCGATATAGTGACGTATTTTATTTTCCAATATTAAGATACTAATAATGTATTCATCTTTTAATACATGCAAAAGGTGAATAAAATAATTTTAGTGGTTCTTAAATATTTAGTAGTTTTCATTGAGCCCAACATTATGTATAAATCTTAAAATATTAGTTTTAGTTATTTATCTGTATTGATAATCTTTATATCCGCAAAGACAAGTGTCTCTGACATATGATGTACTGATAATAGAAAATCAAATTGCACATTGATATTAGCTAGAAAATAGTTTAATATATTATAGAAACAGAGCTCTCTTTTTACAGTATTATTTGGAAATGAGTTTAAAAGACTTTCCCTTAATATTGTTCATCTGCAACCAATCTATTTTTTTTCCTCATGCACTTGGTCATTAACATCTTCTCCATCTTATTTTTGCTAGATATTGACCTTGACTTTTGTTAATGGTCATTGCAAACCAGATTGCAACTGGAAATAAACTACTTTCTATTCAATTTGAGCGAAAGTTTCTTATCTGAAGGTGTTAGACCACAATGAATTATATAAGTGCGATAACCAGTATTAGTACCCGAAATAACTTTTACTTCAACAAACGCATACCCAAATTAATTACTCGCAATCTAGTTCCATTACACAAACCGTTCTTCTGATTCATATTCCTTAGAAACATTATTGGCACACCGATTTTAGAACCAATCTATGAGTCAAATTAAAATAAGAAAAATTAATTTGTATGATCTTATTTAAAAACCAAACAACTAATTTTTATATGGACCACAACTAAATTTGTGAATTTTGTTGATAAGTATGGAAATAAAATAAATTGAGTAAACAAAATATAAGTAAAAAATAATGGAGAAGTAAGCAATTATAGTGAATATCTAAGATTTTTTAAATATAAATTTGAAATAAGTAATAAACAACATATTAAATTGGTCAAATAAATTAATGTGTATTTAATACAAAACATATGAACTTTCTTGTATAATCAAAAGTAATTATTTAAATTTCCAGTATACTGTTGGAACCCGATTCGTATCAATCCAATAACAATTAACAGATCTCAGATCTGTTTATAATAGATTAATACCTTAACTATAGATCTAGCTCATAATTAACTTTGATTCAGTGTTGTATATATGTATGTATTATCAGTATGTATATAATAGTAATTGTATAATATTAGGATGAAGATTGAGAGAGAATCTGGACAGAGTTTCGTTAATTAGATCTCAAAACTTAAATTAAACGTGAACAGTGTTCACAATATATAGAAGATAGGTCTGGTTCGCTAACATCCCCTAGCGAACTAGACGCTACTTCGTTACATACATTAATAAGACGAAACACCCTCTGATTCGTTAACATCCCCTAACGAATCAGGAGGGAATAAGCTTAAATCTTAGTTCGCTAACATCCCCTAGCGAATTAGACCTTACACATAACGAACTAGATAATAACTTAACTAATTATTACATTAAATATAAAACAAATACGTTAACGATAATTACAAAGACTCAAGACGCAAAACCGTGCACTAACAGACACCCCCTCGTCTTGAGCTCTTTGTCTTTAAATTACTTGAAGTGCTTGGACTGCCAGTCTCTGCAACTATGAATTCAATTTTCATGACAAACACGCACAATGCGTTGGAATTGCATAGCCAGGTCGTAGTCTTCATGGCGCTCGAACAAAATTTGTTTCCTGTGGAACACGTCATTGTCTGTCTCTGATAAATTAACCAACCACATCGTGTTGATTATCTTGATGAGCTCAGTCTTCAGTCCTTTACCAAGGACAATGACGGCCTCACCAGTATGATTGTCATAGTACCAGAGGTTGAACGAGAGATGCATCTGTTGGGGCATCGTCTTTGGCGGCTTTACCTTAAGGACAAGTTTCCTCCAACCAGTCCTTGGATCAATCTCGTCAATACGTTTACGTCCGGGACCTAGGGCTTAAGAAACTTGAAACCATGATTAACTTCAATTTGCAGGTGTTGGTGAAACCACTCAGCTATTCGATCACGATTACGATTAATAAATGGATGTCTCGCAAGGGTACGAACATCCCAACGCGGTAACGTAAGAACATCCATTTATCTTCTCAAAATACTGAACTCCCTTTTCCCATTTCACAATACATACCTTAAGATCAGAGTCATATAGCCAAGAGACAATATCACCACGAACCTTGGAAACAGTCTTGAAGGAGGTCATTTGATTTGCTTTGACCCAAGTAGCAGCTGTGTCTTTACGTTCTTGATCAACATATCGATACGCACTAATAATTTTACCCACTTTATGGCGTTTGAACCATCTTGCAATATCATCATCAGTTATGACTTCAAGTGAATGAACTGTCCGCTTACACTTCAACACCTTTTCCAATTCATCCTCAGTTTCTTTAAACGTTTGCTCATCGAATACTGGAACACCTTGATCAACATTAGTGTGTTGAAACAAGTCAGGGTACTCCTCAGCAGTGACGTCTTCCATCTCGATATCCTCGTCTTCATAAATGAAATCCGTATTCATCTGAATAGACGGATCATCTTCTAAACCTTCCTCATTCACCACTTCAACATCAGGCTCAGTTTCTAACACGGTCAACTGTTCGTCATTCAACCCAAGCAGTATGGAAATCTGCTCCCGTGTCAGAGACCTATCAACAAACTCACCAATCTCTATCTCATCCCTGTTCACCACACTTTTAACCACCCCTGATCCATCCACAAATATCACAGTATTAGCTGCAATCATCTCAATTGGCTTAGCAGCAGTTGGATCTTGATATATAATAATCTGTTTACCCGAGTCTTCACCGCCACTTGTACCAGCACTGGAAGATAAGCCGTGCGATTGTTTAGGCTCACCTCCTGCCCCAGACTCATCAGGATCTTGATCATTGTTTTTGAGTTTCTTTAGGGCATCTTCTTGGCAAGTCAATTGCAAGATTAATTCTTCTTGTTCTTTCATTTTCACCCCCTGAGACTCAACAATCGCCCGCAACGCTTTAGTCTCCTTCTGACAAAATGAGATATAACTCATCATCCGTCTTTGATTCTCCATAAGACGTTCTTGATTTTGACGGTCGGCTACCATTTGGTTTTCATAAAGGTGGAGAAGATTTAACTGCATCTCTGTCTGACGATTCGGTGGCAGATTGTACCATGAGGGATGAACAGGTTGGATAGGTCCCTGAGGCCGAGTGATTCTAATAAAAGAGATATCACTGGGAGGAGGAGTAGGAGGAGGACGAGGAGGAGGAGGCCTCATCGATGGTGTTGAAGGCACAGTAGATAATGTAGCAGGAGGCCTTGGTATCTCAGATAACGCCATTTGAGGAATTAAACCAAGCCTTTCATGGGACACCATCGTCGTTGTCAATGTAAGCATCGGAGTGCTAGTAGTAGACGGCACTGCCGAGCGTTGAGGCATTGATTGACGAGGTGGTGGGACACCAATAATAACCCCAGTCCTAGCTGACACAAGTCGTTTCTTCGATGGCTCTCCAGTTGCCACCGCTTTCCCTTTCCTCTTTCGTTCTTGTTGAGCTGCAATGGTGGCAGTTAATGCAGCATTTACTGCCTCTTGTTGCTCTTGAAAGGCAGCATCACCAGCTCCACCATCACCATTATTTCCATCATCATTCCCATCATCATCGTTCCCACTTTCTCCTCCTTCACGCTCAGAATCTGAGTCATCATGGATCCAGCGTTCATCAGGAGGACATACATAATTTGGATTAATTATATGACCAATCATTCGTTTATCTGCTGGCCTTCCTTTTCTATAAAGTGACATTCGACGTACGGTATCCACCGTCATATGTTCCATAAGAAGCACATCATTCACCAAGGTCTGATTAATAGCCAAATTAGGTATCAAATCTTGAATAATCAACTGCAAGAATCGAGGATACATTAAGAATTTCTTCGACTGAATTGTCTGCTGAACTTGTTCTTTCAAATGATTGAAGACGAGCTCAGAGAAGTTAAATGGCTTGTTAAAAATTAATGCTACAAAGGCTGATTGCAAACTGAGGCGACATTCGTCAAAACCGCCACGACGACCACTCATACAATGAATAAGAACATGGAGAAGATACTTGTATGGAGGGCATAATCCATTCTTGTTCAACATAGATTTATCAATGTCCCCACCATAACGCACACGTGTAAACAAACCCTTGACCAGTTGCTTGTCAAATTCACTCGGGTTGTTGTCATTATCATCAAATCGAAGCACACGCCGAATTACTTCAACATCAATTATAATGGGAGTTTGATCAATCGTTGCTCGAATATGATTCTCCACCTCCAAAAACTCAGCAGTAGCCCAAAACTGCCTGATAATACTCAGATACACTTTAGTTCGAGCAGTAATGGCATAATGTATCACTGACCGTCTTAGAAAAGCCAACATATCTCCAAATGTAGCAATATCAGCAACATCTGAGTCAACATAAGCACATATGTTGTGCTTTTTGTTAGAAGGTAATAAAACGACAGCTTCTTGTTGTGCTTGAGGTGGTTGCCCTTGTGGTGGTTGATCTTGTTGCCCTTGATCGGCAACCGGTGGATCTTGATTTACTTGATCAGCCATTTTAACTGTATAAATATGAAAGAATATTAGGAGTGTGAAGATGTAATTTACATTTAGCACACACACATATAGATATATATTTATATTAAATGGTGTATTTAAGTTCATATGATATGTGTAATTAACGTATTTACACGTTTAGACTGTTGAAATACTTTATTTATGTAAATTAAAATTTAATTAAATAATAAATGAAAAATGAATCATTCGTTTAATTATCACTCTGATTCGTTACCATCCGATAACGAATCAAGCGATTCGTTATTAGGTAAATAAGTTAACGAAAGAGACACAACGAATCAACTATACAAGTTTAACGAACTGAAGCCTAGTTCGTTACAGATTTGGCGAATCCAAATTTGATTCGTTAAGAAACTGATTCGCTGAGCTCGTTCGTGTATTTCTTTAACGAATTGGACACGAAGCAGTTCCAATTCGCTAAGGATAACGAATGGTCAGTAAATTAGACTTGATCTTTGACTCGCATAGTCAAAGTCAAAATTAATAAGAACACCGAAAGTCAACAACACAAACCCAGCTTCAATTAGCTCATGTTTATCATCGAGTAATCAAAATAGCAGGTCTATGTAACTCGGAATTGCAATACGAAGCTCACGGTATTAAGATTGAGGCTTAACACCGTAACATAAATAAGAACACTCGGTACATTAAACAGAGGCTAAACCTCCAAACAATTTATTATCATTCAATCAACCCAGCAAACTATAATCGACCATTGATTAAAGTCTACCCAAGGTCTTGGAATCACATTCCGGTGACATTGAATCATAAATGAGCAACCTTAACATAGTAAATCATAAATAAATCAGGGTTTATGAACTCGGAAAACCCTTGGACCATAAAAGTCTATAATTAGTCTATTAATACACAATCATATTAGACGAAAATCACATCGCTATGATCATCTATACCTTAGACACACAATGATATCCTTGAAATGTAGAAATTTGGAAGTCGAATTTCAGAGAAAAATTTGAAAAATGTGACTTTAGGGTGAAGAAAGAAGATTAACAGTGAAGGACTGTTCGTCTTTTTCTGTCTTATACAGCCTAGCACGCTACCCTAGGTACCCACTGTACGAATCAAGCGATTCATTTGAATTTTACACAACGAATTAGACAATTCGTTATTACAATTCGTTACCTTAGAGTAGCGAACAAGACATGACTCGTGTCTTGATTCGTTAAATATGTATAACGAAGTAGAGATGATTCGTTACAGAGTACGAAAGCTAATTAGGTGAGCGAACTGGAAATTAGTTCGCTAAAGAATCACCTAGTTCGTTATCCATACTTAACGAATTAGTTTTTAACGAATTAAACACTTTATTAATTTTAACATAAATAAATAAATGAATTAAATAATGAATTAAATAAATAACAATAAGTAAAATATTTAACTTAAATAAATTATCGAGAACCTTTTTATCACAATAATTGAATACTTTAAAGAACGTTTCTCTTTTACGAAACATAAATTAAAATCATTAAATAATATGTAAAGTAAGAAGAGTAAAATATTTTTCATATTTTGTAAAAATTAAAGAATGTATTTACAAAGAAGCATCCGAACATAAAAATTGGACAATCTTTTAGTGTTTTTCAATGATTTATCAAAAGCAGTACATATTTTTGTATTTTTGTTGAGTTTGAGCAGAGAATTATATTGACCAAAATGCCCTTCCATCATAGTTTTATATATCAGCGATATTACTACTGGCGTTAAGTCGGTCATTGATATTGTTGTCCACTTAAATCTTATAACAAACCTTCGAGCGTTTTTGTGATATGATTTATGGTTCAATTAGCGCACAGAATATCAGAAACTATCAGCCCCAAATCTCGGTTAAAGCTTAATTTGATTTTTGCCAAATCACCCCAACTTGACTTAAACCATTATAATGTTGATCAAAATTTTTGATACCAATTGTGAAATTTTGAGCAATGCATCAAGTTTCCTTTACTGTGAGTGAGTATGCACGAGTCCATCTGTCGGCTTACATACATTGTATCCCCTGGGGTCCGTTTCTTATTGGTATTGAGACGCACGCAAGGGAGGAACAATTGTATGACTAACAGCGGATTTTGATCAAGTCAGTAATTTAGATTGTACAAAGTACAGCGGTGATCAAATTTAATGACTTTGGGTTTGCTCTAGAAAACGAGTGAAATATTCATGCTTATGAATACCCAGATGATTAAGCCGCATAAAGACTCACAGTGTCCAGAATCCTAACGCTTGTTATTTGCTTTATTATATTTTTGGGTGATCAACAATTATAAGGCTTGAGTATGATCGGTTATTACATTTCTGCCATCTTCACCGAGACTTTTGCTAGAGACTAACACCTCTTTCAATTTGGCTTTTCTTTAAGTTTATATCACTTACTTTACTCTAACAGCTTGTTTAAGACCTATCAATGCACCAATGATTAAGCACACAGTCTTTTAAGCTTATTTCTTTCCGGATTTGGGGTCAAATAATCAATGTACTATCATTTTCCCTTTTTGCTTCAAAAAAACTCAAAATTTTGAGGAGCATTAAACAAAATGATTTAAATTGCCCCAGTTAACTTAAGTTCATAAATTAATGGCTATCCTATTCATCTACAAGTAGAGAACAGGACCAAAACATGCAAGCACGCTTCACAAACTTAAATAACTGACTAAATTTTCAGCAGAAAAATAACGTAGAAAGCTTAACGAACGCCCCAAGTACTATCCATTTGTCATGTAAACAGCTAACCCGAAGATTTACAAGAAATTATCAGGACCAAACATATACAAGTATATGTCCTTCAAAATAGAAGAAAATGACATAATTTTCAGCGAACATAAGCAATAATCTTTTTGGTTTTCTCTTTACAAACTTAAAAACACAATCTTTTTGTCTTTTCGGGTTTTTATTTACAAAACGGTAAAATTCACATTCTTTTTGACTTTTTCAGAATTTTCTGTACAAACAGAAATCACAATCTTTTAGGTATTTTCTAATTTTAAAATGTTTTTGGTTTTTCAATATCAAAATAAAACAAGAAAGATCACAATAATTTTGATTTTTCAAAATTTTCTAATATTTTTGGGTTTTATCTATACAAACTAAAAGCACAATATTTTTGTATTTTCTAAGATTCACCCCCTAAAACCTAAAAACAAAATTTAACCTAGAACAAACTAAAATAAAGATAATCATCCTAATTTTGGGATCTCAGCAAGGGTCTTCAATCCATTTAGACCAAGCAAAAAGTTAAAACGTGTTTTATCAAACGCTTTGGTAAATAGATCGGCTTTTTGAAAATCAGTATGCACTTTCTCAAGGTCAATTAATTTCTTTTCATAACAATCCCGTATAAAATGATATCGAATTTCGATATGTTTCGTTTTAGAGTGTTGTACGGGATTCTTGGTGATACTAATAGCAGCAGAATTATCAATCAAGATGGGAGTAGTAAGAAACTTCAAACCATAGTCTCGAAGATGTTGTTGTATCCACAAAACCTGGGAACAACAACTCGAGGCTGCAACATACTCAGCTTTGGCGGTTGAAGTGGAGACCGTTGTCTGCTTCTTACACTGCTAGGAAACAAGCCGGCATTTTAAGAATTGACAACCCGCTGTAGTAGACTTGAAATTGATCTTGCATCCTCCATAATCTGAGTCGGAGAAGGCAGTAAGATTAAACGTATCATCTTTAGGGTACCATAACCCGATGTCAGGATTTCCCCTTAGATATTGCAGAATACGCTTGACCGCTGCCAGGTGAGTCACTCGGGGACTAGCTTGGTACCTAGCACATAAACAAACAGCAAACATTATGTCGGGTTGAGAAGCAGTTAAATACATTAAAGAACCAATCATAGCACGATAGAGGGTCGGTTCAACGGTATCCTCCAATTCATCCGGTGATAAATTGTGACCCACGGGAAGAGGAGTAGAAGGGATTTTTCCGGCAGTAATCTTGAATCGGCCCAAGACATCGTTCACATATTTTCTCTGATGAATGAAGATTCCCTTCGCAGACTGATGAGCCTGCAACCCTAAAAAGAAATTCATTTCTCCCATCGAGCTCATCTCAAACTTGGTTTGCATAGACTTCTCGAACTCCTTACACAACATGTCGTTTGTAGACCCAAAGATTATATTATCAACATAAATCTGAACGAGCAGAAGATCATCACCTATATTTTTATAAAATAAAGTGCAGTCAACAGTTCCACATTTGAAGCCGTTATCCGTCAGATGGTCGGCGAGCGTGCCATACCAAGCTCTCAGGGCTTGATGTATACCATATAATGCCTTGTTTAATCGGTAAACACGGTCAGGATAGTCAGGATCTTCAAAACCTGGAGGCTGTAAAACAACACTTCCTCATGAAGTTCACCATTGAGAAAAGCACTCTTGACATCCATTTGATAAACTTTAATATTCTTATAAGCAGCATACGCCAGGAAGATTCGAATCGACTCTAATCTTGCAACTGGAGCATATACTTCAGTGTAGTCAATACCCTCTTGCTGATGAAAACCTTACACCACTAAACGTGCTTTGTTTCTCACAATTACCCCACGATCATCTTTCTTACACTTATATACCCACTTAGTCGGAATTGCTTTCTTGACTCTAGCAGGTTTATCAATAAGATCCCAAACACCTAAACGAGCAAATTGCTGTAATTCTTTTTGCATGGCTTCTACCCAAGAAGGATCTTGAAGTGCCACATGAGGAGTTGTTGGCTCAACTTGAGATAGAAAATAAGAAAATGTAGCAATAGTTGCAATTTCAGATGAATGTAAGTCAGCATAAGCACATAGAGCATTATTTTCACTTGAAGAAGCAACTTGATGTCGTGTCTGAACCCCTACATCAAGATCACCAATAATGTGTTCTTGTGGATGGTAATTATGAATCCTGAGAGTAGGATTTTCAGAAATAGCAACATTGTCAAATAAATTAGTGTAATGTTCACCCAATTCAGGAGATGAAACATCACTGTCAAGTTTAATAACTTGATCCATAATTGCATTAGCATCAGATGAAGTAGAAGCATTATCATCATGAACAGGAGATTCATTATCAGGTTCTTCAATTGGAGCTTCAACATCATTTGAACTTGCGAACCTTGGAATTTCCAAATGTTCTTCAAAATAAGCACGAACTAAATCTTCATCTGGATGATCAGTTGATGGAGTGAATGAATTAAATAAGCCATCATAGTCAAACATCCAGTCGGGGCCTTTCCCTTGTGGAGGAGTAATGTACTTTTGACAGTCAACATGGTACCACTCTTCAACATAACCAGACGTAAAATTAAACACTCTTTTCTTAGGTGACGCATACCCCAAGAAATAACCTTCAATGGCTTTTTCATCAAATTTTCCCACATCCTTTTTCAGCATAGTACAAGGACACCCAAATGGTTCCAAGTACTTTAAATTAGGTTTACGATTATTCAATAATTCATAACTGGTCTTCTTGAGTCGTTTTAACAGTTAGAACTCGATTGAGTGTATAACAGGCCGTATTCACCGCCTCATTCCAAAACTGGACAGGAAGCTTTGAATCAGCAAGCATCGTTCTAACAGCTTCAATCAACGTTCTATTCTTCCTTTCAGCTACACCGTTCTGTTGTGGTACATATGGTGCACTGTATTCTTGATGAATTCCTTTTTGTACACAAAAGAAATCCAATATAGTATTTTTAAATTCAGTACCATTGTCACTTCGAATTCTCCTCACTTTCAGTTTGTAAAGTGATTCGATCTTAGTGGTTAGATTTTGAACAAGACCCGCTGTTTGATCTTTTGAACTCATAAATAGAACCCATGAATATCGTGAATAATCATCTGTAACAACTAGGCAGTACCAGTCTCCAGAAATACTTGCACGATTCACTGGACCGAATAAATCCATATGAAGGCGTTCAAGTGGAGTATCAATGGAATTTAATAACTTAGATAGATGTGCTTTCTTTTTCTGTTTGCCTTTTTTGCAAGCAACACAATGATCGGATAACTTAAAATTCTTTAACGACACCCCCTCTACTAGATCGTTTGCCATTAAATAATTCATCTTTCGAACATGTATGTGACCCATTCTTCGATGCCAAAGTACGAAGTCTTTCTCGGTTGCTTTCGAGACAAAACACGATTCAATCGATGTAGATACATTAGAATTCATATTCAAGACATAAATATCATTTGATCGAGGTGATCGCATGACAACCATGTCCTCGGGAATCACATAACCCGGTTTCAAAATCAGACATTCTTTATCTGTATATAGTGTCGTGTATTGCTTATCACAGATTTGCGACACACTCAATAAATTATGATCCACTTTATCACAATAGTTAACTTTCTCAAAAGTAATCTTCCCATTTGAAACATCACCTTCTTATGTAATCATACCCCCATAATTCCCAGCAAACGCCACATAACCCCCTTGTATATTTCTTACATTTGTTAAGAGATTGAGATTTCCAGTAATATGACGAGAACATCAACTATCCATAATCCAGTTTTCACCAAAAATGGTCTTAGATGTACCCTACACCCGAAAGAAAAAAAATTAGTTCAAAAAGGCAGCCCAGGCCTCGATCTTGGGCACCTTTTGGTTTCCTTGAGAAAAATTAACTTTAGTTGCATTCAACTGTTGTTCAACAACTTGAGAATAAGTTACTGGTTTATTTGACTTTCGTCTTAGATATGCAGCTTGAACCACATTTGAATTAACATTTTTGCATAATGGTTCAGTAGGAATAAACTTAGGTTTAACGGAACCATGAGTTTCATTCACATGAACAACTTTTCGAGGATGTATGTTCGAAAACGTAATATGAGTATCATCAGCACACGACACTGATCGTTTCAGAATTTCTTTTACCAAAGGAATCGATTTGGAATGATCCTTGATAAAAGGATGAAGATTCTGATAGTTCTTCTGGCCATAATTTTTTACTATATAACCTTGTTGACAGCAAAGAAAACAACTTCGCATGTCAACATGATGATGTTGAAAATTTGTTGGAACATGTGACACAGATGATGACTGATGACTCATATTTTTAGTCATGCTTTTAGCAAAATCATCAGATAATTCAGATTTTTTTTCAAGTAAAAATCTAAATTAGAACAGTTCGAAAAAGTTTTCAATGTGTCTGTCCCAGTTGACTTCACAAAATTAATTTTCTTATCTTGTTTTAAAACTTGTTTTGCTTTAGTTAATGTGTTAGATAGAACTGATGTTTTCGCTTGAGCATATTGACGTTCAAGTTCACGAACCTTGGAAGTTTCATTGTGAAACACACTCTCAATCAGTTCAGGTTTAATGATACTTATTGGAATGTCTTTCTCAGTGAACATTGTGTCCATCCCCTTTAACTTAAACACACGAGCAGATGATGGCTTAGATGCATTAGGATTTATGAAACGCAACAAATCCTCATCAGCAATTTTGGGTTTTTCTGATTTCTTAGCCTTCACTGGTTTGACAAAAACATCTTGTTTCATCTTAGTTGTGTGCGAACCATACACAACCTCCTCAAACTCATGAGGTTCACACAATATGTGATTAGAACTTGGAATGTTCTTGTTCTTGTGTATAATTTCCGATTCAAACACATCCTCAATGATAACTTTGTCAACATTTTCAACAAAAACTTTGTTTCTTTGAACATGAGGTTTCTGAGAAACAGATTGGGTTTTAAAAGTTTCAGACTTACTATTTTTAGAATTCTCTGAAATCACAGGCTCTTTAAGAATAACATCTTCCTCAGTTGGAGCAAAAGGATTAATTTTCTAATCATTGTGAAATGGTGGTGGAATTTCAACAAAAACTATACCTTTCTTTGAATCCTTTTGTTTTCCAGAAACTTCAATAATTTCATTCAACATAAAAGATGAATTTCGAAATTTACCCAATTTGTTCTTTAACTCAAGAACCTCATTCTCAATCTCGGTTATCTTTGAACGATGTTTCAAAATTTCTTGAAACTTTTGGTCATTAATTATCATTTTCACAGATAACTCAGCTTTGAGATCATGGTTACTTGTCGACAATGCTTCAATCTTTTCACGAGATCTCATTTGAGATTCAAGAGATTGTCGATAAGTATCCTTTAGAGAAGCAATTTCTCTTACTAAATTGTCATTGTGATTCTTTAAAGATTCTAACTTAGGTTTGTTAGATTCACAATCAGCACAATTTACTTTAACAGAGGAGGTAGCCGAAATAGAATGACTAACCTCGTTTATCTTAGCCATGCATGCAAAGACTGTTGTAGGTTTGTCACAGGAATCATCAGAATCCGATCCAGAGTCATTATTAGAAGACACCTCACTTCCACTAGCATCATGAAAATCTTAAGTCAGCTCGAACAAAGCTAAATTAGCTTGATTATCATTGCACAGTAGCCGTTGTGACCAGTCATTTCCATCAGCTAACATTGTTTTTGACCCGGAACTTGATGGTTTCTTCTCAGCATCATTACCTCGTGGTGTTGAAGAGTTTGAATTTTGACCACGAGGACCATTATACTCTTTTTTCGGTTTGTCACATTCTTTTGCAAAATGTCCGAATTCTTGACAATTATAACATTTCACCTTCAACTTGTCAAATCCCAACTTTTTATTCAGGGCAGGAAGATCTTTTCCGATTCTTTGCATAAATCTTTTCACCTGACGAACAATCATTGCCATGTTCCACTTTAAATCCATGATTTCTAAGTCATCTGGATCAATCTGATCATGGTCTTCATCAGTTAGATCACTAGTGGCAATTTTGCTACTCACCAAGTTTTCATAGAAGTCATAAAAGCTGATAAGAAAGCAAAATTTTGTTCAGCTTCTTTCATGTTGACGTTTGGAGGTGATGAGTATTAATTTGTCGAAGACGAACTTCCTGAACTAGAAGAAACATTTGGTGATCTAGAATTACCAGCAGTATAAAAACATGCTTTAGGATCACTATAAATAGTTGTTTCATTCTCTTTTGCGTGCTGTGTCAGAAAAGCAGTGATTGGTGAAATTGTTGAACTTAACGGCATGCTACCCCCATAGAAAGCAGGATCTTGACTTTCCTTGGATGACTTTTGACACTTGAGATCATACTCATGAGCTTCAATCTTTTGTAAAAACTCAATTGCAGTCAAATCTTCATTGAAATAACTATTTTCTTTTAATACCATTAGAAAAGTAGAGTACGAGTTTGGTAATGCACTCTTAATAGTATCAATCTTGTCAATCTCAGAAATTTCCAACTTCATTTTATCCATTTCAGCAATCAAGTGATTGAATCTCGTTGTCATCTCTTCAACCGTTTCACCTTTGAGTAAATTAAAGTTTCTGAATTGAAATTTAAGCATCACCTTTTTGCTTTCAGCTGTATTTCTCATATTTCTCATTCTGATATGTTGAAATATAGAAGCACATATCTTAATACTACCCACTTGATGAAATATATTTTCAGGTAAAGCCATAGTTAGAATAGAATATGCTTTCGTCTCTATCTCTAGGGCCTTCTTTTCTTCTTGTGAGTATTGAGATATAGCTTTAGGTCTAAATCCGATAGTTTCATCCCCAATCATAGGAACAGTACACACTTCATCTAAACAGTATGAGCAATCAGGATGAACTGATCCTAGATGAGCACGAAACCGAGGTTCCCATTTGGCAAAGTCACTGAACTTCATCAATCTTGGACATTTCGAATGTGAACCTATCTCGGTATCAAGTTGCAACATTTGTTGCATCAACATGTTTTGGGACGCTAATGCATACATACCGGCCATTGTTGACAAGTTTCCAAAATTTGAAGGTGTAACGAATCAACCAACGAATAAGATTAACGAATGAGAATTTTAACGAACTGTAAACAGTTGTAGCGAAATGTGAACAGTAGATTAACGAATAAAATCTTAACGAAGTTAAGAACGAATCACAACTGAGTATAACAAATCAATCTAACGAATTAGAAGGTCAACGAATCAGAAAGTCAACCTAACGAATTGACTAACGAACTTGCTAACGAATTGATTAAGAAATCTTGACGAATTAAAAAAATATTCAGTAGAGAATCACTAAGAAAGACTTAGCGAAATAGATAACGAACTAGCTACAGTTGATAGCGAATCAACTATAACGAAACAGGTTGTTACAACCGTTTGTAACAAACTCTGACACCTTATGCCACGTGGCAAAGGTTGTTATGACAAATCCCAAAGTGGACGCGGTCACACGAATCAGTTAATCCGAATAACGAATCAGATGACACGAACTAACAAATGACACGAATTGGCTAGCGAATCACTTGAAGGTTATGACGATTCAACTAATTTAGATAACGAATCAAGGTGAATAATATAACAAATCATCAGAAAGATGATAGCGAACCATATTCATCTTTAAATCTTCAAATCTTCAAAGAGAATTTCCAGAAATCTGGAAATGATGAACACTAACCCAGATCTTTAACCAAAATCCACAAATGAACTACCAAAATACTCGTAACACAATCGCGAATCCAATACACCAAACCTCGTTACCAAATATCTCCGATTACCAATTCAATTTTACCAAAACACGGACCCTGTTTTGGCCACAAACCAAATCAATATCGAAACAATCCAAAACCAATTCAAAACTCAGTTCCAATTCACAAAACCATTCCAATACTTTAACCAACTCAGATTCAATCCAATTCGTCCATAGTTAAATCAATTCATCTCAAAATTGATTCAAATTCACTCAAACAGAATATTAACAATATCAAAAACTAATTAAACACCAAATCAAGTGTAGTTGAGCCCCGAAAGCTCTGATACCAGTTAAGAGAACGTCATAGAGACCAAGATCTAGCCGCTAATACGATACATCAACACGAAATCGATACTTTAAATATATACTTTATTGATAAATATGGATGAATACATTAGAGAGAATAATAAGTCATGGAGAGGATAATTTACATCTATGTACAAGTTCTCTACCTAAATAATGACATAATCTACCTATTTATAGGCCAAGCCCAATTCTCAATAAATATAGATTAAATACAAAGACGAGATAACCTATAACTTATTCGATCGCTACGGACACCGAAACCGTGCACTGACATATACATTAAATTTGTCATTTATATTAATTAAAAATTGATCAAATATAAACGATGAAAAGTTTGATGACATTGAATACTATTAAAAACTATAAAATATTGTTGAAGAAGTCTTCAATTTCGGTTTTGTAAAACTAGAAATAAATAAATGTAAATATTATTATAAAATTTTTCATTTTTCTTGAAAATTCAGTAACTAAACAATATACTATTAATTTTTTAAATGATCATGAAATTATTGTCAACATTTTAGCATCATTACCTTGTATAACAATAAACTTCATTAGCTAATTATTTTTTCAATTTTATACATTAATCTTGACATTTATGCCTAATTAAAAAATGGCCACCTATAAAAGATGGAAAACTTTTATTTTCTATTTAGTTTATTAGTTTACTTTTTAATTTTGGCGGAATAATTTAGACAAATCAGTAATTCTTGACATTTATGCCTAATTAAAAATTGTTCAAATATAAAAGATGGAAAGTTTATAAAGATTGGAGACTATTAAAAACTACAAAAGAGTGATCAAAATTCGGTTCTTAAAAGCAGAAATAAATAAATGTATAAATGATTGGAATGCATCATTAAAACTAAAGATGATCAATGATTAGCATAAATAAGTAATTATAGTGAATATCTAAAATTTTTTAAATATAAATTTGAAATAAGTAATAGACAGCATATTAAATTGGTCAAATAAATTAATGTGTATTTAATACAAAACTTATTAACTTTCGAGTATAATCGAAAGTAAATTATTTACATTTTCAGTATACATCAAATATAAAAGATGGAAAAATTGTTAAAGACTATTATAAACTACAAAAGATTGTTGCAAGATTGGTCAATCACGGTTTTTAAAAACATAAATAAATGTAAATATTATTATAAAAAACTTTCCTTTTTTAAAAGTTTACTAACTAAACAATATAATATTAATTTTTTAATTATCACGAAATTATTGTCAAGACTTTAGCTTCATTACCTTATTTAACAATAAATTTCATTAGATAATTATTTTTTATCTTGACATTTATGCCTAATTAAAAATTGGTCAAATATAAAAGATGGAAAGTTTTTAATTTCTATTTAGTTTATTAGTTTATATTTTAATTTGGCAGGAATAATTTAGACGAATCGATAATTCTTGACATTTATGCCTAATTAAAAATTGGTCAAATGTAAAAGATGGAAAGTTTTTTGAGATCGGAGAATATTAAAACTAAAAAAAAGTGGTCAAATTCGGTTTTTAAAAACATAAATAAATTAATTTATAAGGTTGATTATATAAAACTCAATTAAATTACATGAATTGTGAAAAATAAATAAATACATGAATAATAAAAAAAATATACATCAAATCTTGTACAAAAAGTAAGACATTTTGGATGCAAATACTCCATCCATGACATTAGCTATTCTAGTTGGGTGCCATAAGCTGAAATGATAAAATAAAATAAATGTTAAACAATATATTATTTGGACTAAACGAAAATTTGGTCTGGGCTTTGAATATACCATTTCGTTTCTATCGACCAATCTTCTCTGGACTTTGAATTGTCCTTGAGACGTCATAGAAACAGAAATATATCAATTAATCAATAATATAGTAAAATTAACGAATGGTATATTTAATTACTATTCTAAGACTAAATTGATGGTCAAATTTGTTATACTTAAGACTAAATTGATGGTCAAATTTCATAACTTATTAAGGAATCTGAATTAACATCCATAATCAATTGTATTAAATATTTTGTTAGACTTCCAAATTAAAAAAACTCTCCATTTTTTTAAGTTGACTAACTAAATAATATATATTTAAAATAAATAAAAGGTAAAGGTAAAGTTTGATGAGAATGAAAACTATAAACATCTTTTAAATTTTTCAAATTGCGTATTTAATATGGTATAAATTTGTTATGCTTGATAGACAACCATATTAATAAAATACATTTAATATTAATAGGAAATAGTATGTAGATAATATAAAATTTTAAAACACCATAGGAACTTCACTTAATACAAGAAACATTTAAGTAGAATTTGACCAATAATAAAAATCATGGGAACTTTATTATTGTATTTACGTAATTAAAATCATGAAAATATATTAAATAAAATTTGACCAATAATGAAAATCATGAAAATATATTAAATTGGATTTGACAAAGATATTTTCTAACAAATGGTGAAATTCAAACTCAATAACAAATTTTTGTAAATTTCATATAAATGATGAGAATTGAATTTTGATACATAGATATATATATATAATGGAGAAAATCGGTTTCTAAAATGTCATATTAAATGTGTATAAATCAAAAAATGTAAAGTAAGATAATATTGGAAAGTATAATAACGTTTTAAATTGCGTTGACATTGATAATTAATTGGATTTTAACCAACAACAATTTAATTCATTATCTTACTATAGATAATTTAATGTCTTATAGAATAATCAACTAAATTTCATTTATGGATTATATAATAATCAACTGAATTACATAAATTGTGAAAAATAAATAAATACATGAATACTAACAGAAATATACATTAATATTAAACAAAAATAAAAGTCATCTTATCAAACAATCCTCAATCCATGAAATTAATTAGCTATATCAAGTTGGGGACAATAACCTGAAATGATAAAATTAAATATTAATATCACATAATTAATAAATTACAAATTATGAAAGATTTGAATCATGTGAAAAAAATGTAAAATTGATGTTAGAATTTACAACCGGAAAATTTGAATCGCGTTATCGGAGAAACGTAATAGTGAAGATCTCCATTGAATCTTCGATTTTGATATATAAAACCTAAAGAGATTATAAGAAAATTTTATATAATTATTAATATAAATACAAACAAACACATAAAACAAAAATAATTGTAATTGATATAAAACATCATGCTTGGGAATGCAATACTTCCGTACATAAGCTTGAATTCTATTACCCTAAAACATTAATATTAACATTGGTAAAAAATTGTATGAATGATATAGAAAAATAATGAATGTGTAAGAATATTATTTTGTCTTGCACAATCATTTCGATCGACCAATCCTCCTTGGGCTTTGAATTGTCCTTCAGACGCCAAAGTTTCAAAATACACACCTTCAGGATACACTCACAGTTAAGAACAGCCAATTGGTTCAACATAGTGATGTTTGTTGGCTCCATGTTCCTAGTGGTAAAAATTAAAAAAAATTAATATATTAAAAATTACAGTTTTAAGCCAAATACTAAATAACAAAATGGACAATATAAACACAAGACAAAATAGAAACCTTAGAAACAAAGACAATCGTTTTTTTCTAAGATGGTGGGATAGTGTAAGAAAAGTGGCGTGAAAGTGAAGTATTTATACGGATTGAATTCTAGGAGAATAGAATATAGAAGGAATGTATATAGGCATTTAATTTAAAAAAAAAATTAGTGAATTTCAATAAACTTAAAGTATGGACGAAAATTAGGGAATGAGGATTAATTGATTTTCCAAAAATTTGAATTACTCAAATTTAATGTAGTCAAATTAAATTATAATATTATAAATACAAATTAATTAAATTCATATATTTAAATCTAGACTATATTTAATCAAATCCTTAATCAAATGATATGCCACCTTTAATTAAAATATACAAATTCCGTAATTAAATAATTTCTTAATCAAATGAGTGATTCATTCCTAATTTACATAAATGGTCTACAAGTCAGAATTTATACTCCAATGGGTCAAATTTGTATTTCTCAAACGGTTAATCTATATGAAGTTATAAAAAAACATATATCAATTACATCAATTACATTTTATAATACTCCAATGACAAATTTAAATTTAAAATCAACCTCATATATTTAAATCATTAATTGCTAAATTTAGAATAAGTCAATTGGTCAACATCCGTATTTATAGTAAGCCTTATGGATGCTTAGTCAAATAGTTAATTAAATAATAATTAATAATTAATTAGAATATATAAATTCCATAATTAAAGATTTCCTTTTGCTATGTTCTTAAAATGTTTTAAATTTAAATTTTCAGAACGGTATATATGACGAAATTCACATTTGTGGATGGTTCTTATTATTTTATTCCCAAAGGTTTGGTTAATAATTATACATAGTATAACTGTTGATATAAGTAAAATTTCATATTTGTGTGAGTCAATCGGTGAATTTCATAAATTTTCATAAATATAATATTAGAACCAATTATACTAAACTTAAATCCGTAATCTATGTATATTGAATCCTATTGATGAAATATCAATTAATTATCAAAATTATCTGTTATCAAAAATACATTAAAATGGAATTGTTAATGTGACATGACTGTTCTTTTCTGGTAATACACTATTTTAAGAGAAATGCTAAATAGTAACTACCTCGCCCAAATGAATGAGTATTTGACTTGTAATGAAATAACTTAACTATTTTAATATGATATAATTTAGTAGTGATAATTTCGTAAATATCATTAATTGCCTAGAAATTCCCCAGAATGAATTTAATTAGCCGGAGTAAAACTTATGAATTATAATTATTAAGTTGAAAGATAATTATAAAAAATTCAAGATTAAAATTAAATTAAATATGAAAGAGAATCATTAAAGAGAATTGATTGTATCTTATTTAAATATATTATTAATTTATTTTATTAAGATAGAAATTAGACAATTAATTGATATACATGGAAGGTTTAATAATCAACCAATAGGAAGAGGGGAAATGGACTTAAAGCCTATTGCTTTAATAGTATAGTTAGATATAAAATCAAATTGCACAATGATATTAGCTACAAAATAGTTTAATATATTATATAAACAGAGCTTTCTCTTTTTACAGTGTTATTTGGAAATGAGTTTAATAGACTTTCCCTAAATCTTGTCCATATGTAACCCATATATTTTTTTCCTCCTACAAATTCATGCACTTGGCTATTAACATCATCTCCATCTTATTTTTGCTGATGTTGACCTTGGCTTTTGTTAATGGTCATTGCAAAACAGACTACAACTGAAAAAAATACTTTATCTTCAATTTGAGCGAAAGTTTCTTATCTGAATGTGTTAGACCACAATGAATTATATAAGTGTGATACTCAGTATTAGTACCTGAAATAACTTTTACTTTAACAAAACGCCTACCCAATTAATTACTCGCAATCTAGTTCCATTACACAAACCGTTCTTCGGATTCATATTCCTTAGTAACATTATTGGCACACAGACTTTTAGAACCAATCCGAGTCAAAATGATTTTGGTCTTTTTGATTTTATTTAGTATAATGTGTTTCTGAAAGTTGTAGTTCAAATTAAAATATGAAAAAATAATTTGTATAATCTTACTTAAAACCAAAAAACTAATTTTTATATGGACCACAACTAAATTTGTGAACTTTGTTGCTAAGTATGGAAACAATATAAATTGAGTAAACCAAATATGAGTAAAAAATAATGGAGAAATAAGTTTTAAGTTTCCAGTATACATTAAATTGGTCAAATAACATATTAAATTGGTCAAATAAATTAATGTGTATTTAATACAAAACATATTAACTTTCTAGTATAATCAAAAGTAATTATTTAAATTTCCAGTATACATTAAATTTGTCATTTATACTAATAAAAATTGGTCAAATATAAAAGATGAAATTTTTTATAACATTGAATACTATTAAAAACTATAAAAAAATTGTTGCAAAAGCCTTCAATTTCGGTTTTGTAAAACCAGAAATAAATAAATGTAAATATTATTATAAATTTTTCCATTTTTCTTGGAAATTCAGTAACTAAACAATATACTATTAATTTTTTTAATTATCATAAAATTATTGTCAACACTTTAGCATCATTACCTTTTTTAACAATAAATATTATTAGCTAACTATTTTTTCAATTTCATACATTAATCTTGACATTTAGCCTAACTAAAAATTGGCAAACTATAAAAGATGGAAAATTTTTATTTTCTGTTTAGTTTATTAATTTACTTTTTAATTTTACCCGAATAATTTAAACAAATCGATAATTCTTGACATTTATGTCTATTAAAAATTATTCAAATATAAAAGATGGAAAGTTTATTGAGATTGGAGACTATTAAAAAACTACAAAAGAGTGATCAAAATTCGGTTCTTAAAAGCATAAATAAATAAATGTATAAATGATTGGAATGTATCATTAAAACTAAAGATGATTTATAATTAGCATAAATAAGTAATTATAGTGAATATCTAAGATTTTTTAAATATAAATTTGAAATAATTAATAAATAACATATTAAATTGGTCAAATAAGTTAATGTGTATTTAATACAAAACTTATTAACTTTCGAGTATAATCGAAAGTAAATTATTTAAAATTTTAGTATACATTAAATTTGTCATTTATGCTAATAAAAAATTGGCTAAATATAAAAGATGAAAAATTTGTTGACATTAAAGACTATTAAAAATTACAAAAGATTGTTGCAAGGGAGGTCAATCTCGGTTTTTTAAACAGAAATAAATAAATATAAATATTATAATAAAAACTTTCCATTTTTTTAGAAGTTTACTAACTAAACAATATAATATTAATTTTTTTAATTATCACGAAATTATTGTCAAGATTTTAGCTTCATTACATTATTTAACAATAAATTTCATTAGATAATTCTTTTTATCTTGACATTTATGCCTAATTAAAAAATGGTCAAATATAAATGATGGAAAGTTTTTATTTTCTTTTTATTTTATTAGTTTATTTTTTAATTTGGCCGGAATAATTTAGACGAATCGATGATTCTTGACATTTATGCCTAATTAAAAATTGGTCAAATGTAAAAGATGTAAAGTTTATTGAGATTAGAGAATATTAAAAATAAAAGAAGTGTTCAAAATCGGTTGTTAAAAACATAAATAAATTAATTTATAAGATTGGTTATATAAAAATCATTTAAATTACATGAATTGTGAAAAATACATAAATACATGAATAATAATAATAATAAAAAATATACATCCGATCTTATACAAAAAGTAAGACATTTTTCAGCAAATACTCCATCCATGACATTAATTAGCTATTCTAGTTGGGAGCCATAAACTGAAATGATAAAATTAAATAAAAGTTAACAATATATTATTTGTACTAAATGGAACTTTGGTCTGAGCTTTGAATATACCCTTTCGTCTTGCAAAATCATTTCTATTGACCAATCTTCTCCGAGCTTTGAATTGTCCTTGAGACGCCATAGTTTCAAAATATGCACCTTGAGGACACGATCACTGTTTAGCGCATCCAATTGGTTCAATATTGTTGGTACATGATGTCAGTAGTTCAGTATATAGTGTCTGTAATCGAGTCGTTTAGATTTGTATTTTGTATTAAGCGAAGTTAGCTAACAAGTTCGCTGATATAGGCGAACTTGTTAAATAAGCGAAGTTAGTGACAACTTCGCCTGAACATGCGAGGCGAAGTTGTCGTGGTTATATAGCCTTAGGTTACGGCTGAGTTAAAAACGAAGTTTTTAGTTTTACGTGTTTACGAGTTGTGTAATCAGTGATTGATATCACGTGTTTCCAGTTGCAATATACAACGTGTCTTTGCTTATTGTAACGTGTGTTCGATCGTGTTAAGGTATATTGTCTTCTACGCTCGTAACGTCTTACGTAGGGATTCCGCACCTACGTAGAACGAGATATTCCGTGTAGATCCGGCTGGGAACCTACAATTGGTAGCAGAGCTGTTGCTCGTGATTGTGTGGTTCGGGATTATCACGCGGGTGTAGAAATCGTTCCGTTCGACTATTCGCGGGACGAGTTTACCGAGTTTTTGTGTCCTACTCACCTCCCACCATCATAAACAACCCATTACACCTTCACATACCTCGTAAAATCCAGAAATCAAACCTGCAAAACCATCGTGTTCATCAGGCGAAGTTGCCGTCACTGTTTGTAGGGTTTAGGCGAAGATATAAGGTTAAGCGAAGTTATCCACAACTTCGCCTACCTTCTCAAGTTCGCTTATCTCAAGCGAAGTTACCCACAACTTCGCCTACCTCACAAGTTCGCTTACCTTAAGCGAAGTTATACACAACTTCGCCGAATCAGGCGAATTTAAAAAAAAAAGGGAGCGAAATTTAAAATTAGCGAAGTTCAGACTTAAGCGAAGTTATCCACAACTTCGCCTACAGTACTGTTAAAAATAAAATTTTTATTTTTCGGGTTTCTTTGTGTTTTGTGAAAGATGTCTTCAATAAATATTACGGAACTGGTGAAGATGGAAGTAGAAGCGGGTTCAGCTACAAAGGCACCGAAGATGCTTAAGGGAACCGATTTTGTGGCGTGGAAGGATCGGTTTGAGCAATATGTCAAATACCAAGATGCTAAGATGTGGGTGTGCATACAAGATGGTTACATTCCACCAACTGCTGAGTATGAGGGTCGTGATCAGATTAAAAAATACAAAGAGATGGAAGAAGAAGAAGAAAAGAAAATGTATGAGGCTGAAAGCAAAGCTCATGCAGCGATAACAATGGCTCTTCCACAAGAGATTCTTCACACCTTCAGGAAGTATAAAACTGCTAGAGAGCTTTGGGAAACACTTGAAAACCGTTTTGAGGGTAATGTGGGGATTCGTGCATCAAAGATTAAACTACTTAAAACCCAATTCTCGGTATTCAAGTACTTGAAGAATGAATCACTTGATGATATCATCACGAGATATTATCATCTGATGACCGAACTCAGCAACTATTCCATTACTTACAAAGAAGATGAGATCGTTGAAAAGCTTCTTGATGCTCTCCCACCGAAATGGGAGATGTACTCAGTCTTGATGAGAGAAGACAAAGAGTTTGCCGACTATGACTTGGAAACAGCAGTCAACAAACTACGAACTTTTGAACTTAACATGGTTCGAAAAGAGACACCAACTGATCAGGTTCAGGATCCAGGAATGTATGGTGCAAAAGTTAACTCAAGTTCAAGTTCGAAGTCTGAATCGTCTGCTTACTACTCAAAAGGAGACTCGGGCGCTAACTCAACACATGAAGGTCATGTATCTCTCAACATGAATAGTGATGTGTGTTTTGTAGCTGGTGGATCAAATGCTTCTAAACCTCAAGCAACTAAGAGTAGTTTTTCCCCAAGTGTTTCGAACAACAACTACTCAAAGATGCCCATGAGTGTTAAATCTGCTGAACAGCAGTTTGCTCTCTATGCATCTTTCATTGCTTCGTATGAAAATTACATTCAAGGTAAGATTGTTGATCCTGCAACGTTAGACGAAGACTATGATCAGATCGATGCTGATGATCTGGAAGAGATGGATCTGCAGTGGCAGATGGCGATGATTGTGAGAAGGGTTAAACGGTTTATGAAGAAGACTGGTAGGAAGTTTGTTGGTGAAAGACCAGGTTTTGACAAGTCAAAGGTGCGATGTTATAACTGTCAACAAAATGGACACTTTGCGAAGGAGTGCACAAATGAACGTGTAGAACGCAGTCGAAACAGGTCTACACAACAGAGTGAGGGTGGTAATGAGAATAGAGCCATGATATCCAGACAGAACGGGGAGTACAACTGGAATCTGCATGTTGAGGAAGTGTTTGAACAGGCTAATTTGGCGAACATCGAAACTGCAGAAAGTGAGAAGGTGACTGGAGAAAATCAAGCTTTCATGGCCGATGTGACAGATCAGCTCTCCGAGGTAAGTACTAAACTCCCTTGTACTAAATGTGAAAATCTGTCTGAACAATTGACAACTATAACTGATCAGTTTGTTAGTTTGGATGCTCAATTTAAAACATTAAAAGAAGATCATCATTTCACTAAAGCTAGAGAAAACAGTTATAAAGTAAAAATAAAAGCTAGTGAGAAAGATATTAGGAGTCTTAAAGCTAATCTAGCAGAAAAAATTCAATTAATTGATCTTAGCTATGAAGTGTTAGAAGAGAAAACCAAACTAATAGCTGAAAGGGATAAACAGATAGCTGATCACCATGTGAAAGTGGTGGAACTAAACAGGAAACTTGAGCAATTCAGAAATTCCTCCGCTATACTTGATCACCTCGTTAGTGATCAAGGTTCCCCAGTTAAAAGGGGAGGAATTGGATATCATGAAGTTCCACCACCGTACAATCATAATTACACTTATGATCCTAGTAATCAGAAATCTGCTGATGTTGATTTTGGTCAGACAGTTCCGGTTAAGGTTACTATTAAAGAACCAGAAGTTAGTAAAGGCGAAACAAGTAAGCCTGTTTCGAATGTTAAGATTTCTGCTCCTAGTCCTGTCTCATCAAACTCGGAGAAGTCATCCGAGTCGAGAGAGACAAAGGAAGAGGCAGTGTTACCAAAAAGTGGAGAGAAACATAAAACAACTGAAAAGAAATCTCCACTAAACCCATATGTCCCACCATATGTGAGACAAATGAGCAGTTTTGCAGCCTCAACATCTAAAACAACTATTGAAAAGAAAGTTGAATACAGGAGTTGTTTTAGATGTAATCAATTAGGACACCTAATTGCAGATTGCCCTCTGAAGCAGAGATTCAGAGGTGTGAGGCCTTCGAAAACTGAGAACAGAACTAACCGTAATCACTATAATGGTAAAAATGAAAACTCATCAAAGTTCAGAAATAGGACTAATCCTGGTTTTCAAAGAAATCAATCTCAGTTTTTCACTGCTAACAACCAAACCATAAGTAATAATTCATACAATTCACGAAGGTATGGATGGCCTCATAGTCAATCTACAAGAAGGTATCCTTTTAGGACTTACAGAAATTATTCTGATACTAACTTTGGACAGCCAAAGTACGGGATGTATCGACCCAAGACCAATAGGTCTTGGGTCCCCAGATTTTAATCATCTGCTTTAATCGTGCAGGAACAGTTGAACAGGGCTGCAAACAATCTATGGGTTGTGGATAGCGGCTGTTCCCGGCACATGACGGGTAACAAGAGTTTGTTACACGAATGGAAACCTGTTCAGGGAGGAAGAGTGAGTTTTGCTGGAGAGAGTGGTGGAAGGATTACAGGAATCGGGACGGTGACAAATGGAAAAATGACGTTAGAGAAAGTGAATTTCGTTGAAGAACTGAAGCATAATCTGCTGAGTGTTTCGCAGATCTGTGACAAAGATTACACCGTGCACTTTACCAAGAATGAAGCGATCGTGCTGTATCCTGGTTTCAAGATACCAGAGGATTGGATTGTAATGAAGGCTCCAAGAGAAAAGAATACGTATATTATGGACATGAGGTCGACTGAGATGGCAACAGAAGAATCGTGTCTTCTGTCAAAAGCAACTGAATCGGAGTCCGAGTTATGGCATAGGAGAATGGGGCATATTCATCTTCGGAAAATGAACTACATTGTCAAGAATGGGCTGGTTCTTGGAGTTCCCTTGAAGAATTTCAACTTTGAAGACCAATGCTTATCGTGCAAAAAGGGAAAGCAACACAAGAAATCCCATCACACCAAGAAGGTTAATTCAATAGTCAGTACCCTAGACCTACTTCACATGGATCTCTTTGGTCCCGTGAATGTAAAAAGCCTAGGAGGAACATCTTACTGCTTGGTGATTACTGATGATTTCTCTCGATACTCTTGGGTATATTTCCTGAAGTCAAAGGATGAAACGGTCCAGATGGTAATAAATTTGATTACCAAAGTTGAGAATATTATGGGGAAAAGAGTTAAATACATCAGGAGTGACAATGGGACTGAGTTCAAGAACTATCAGATGGAGATCTTCTGCTTACAGAAAGGGATAGAGCACCAGTACAGCGCTCCGTATACTCCGCAACAAAATGGAGTGGCTGAGAGGAAGAACAGAACGTTAATTGAAGGTGCCAGAACCATGTTGGCTGATTCGAAACTTCCTGTGGTGTTCTGGGCTGAAGCTGTTGCAACAGCCTGTTATATCCTTAATAGAGTTTTAACTGTTAAAAGACTGAATAAAACATGTTATGAACTTATGCATAGGAGAAAGCCCAACTTGAGTGGTCTTGAACCATTCGGGTCCCCGTGTTCGATATTAAAGACAAATTCTAAATTTGGTGAAGTAGCCGACGAAGGAATTTTAGTCGGATACGTTGTTGGGACTCCCAACAGACGAGTCTTTAATACATCGACCAGCAAGGTTGAGGTGGTGTGTAACACTGATATCACAAGTTACAAATCACCAAAACCAAGCACGGGACCCGCTGGGGTTTTCGACTATGATAGCTTTTTAAATCTTTTAACATACCTTACTTGGATTGTGCAGAAGTTGATGAAAGAATAGCTACGAAGATGATTTATGATGAGGAAGACAATTATGTGCAACGACCGAAGTATGATGAATGTCAGCCTTCCTCGTCAAATGCTGTCGATACCCCTGCTGCCTCTACAGAAGAGGAATTCTTCAATCCGTTTCACTCTCAACAACAATCACCCATTGATGAGCTACCTTCGAACCTGGAAGACAATCTAGATGTCAGTGCGGTTCCGACTACAAGAGTTCACAAAAATCACCCATTGGAGAACGTGATAGGTGATCTGTCCGACGGTGTACAAACAAGACAGAGCTTGAATGAGCACACCTGTGTTTACACAAGCATTAAAGATACGGGCATAATTAACGAATGCTTGTACACCTGTTTCATCAGCCAGATTGAACCAAAGAACTATCAAATGGCTCTCAAGGACAGCTCGTGGGTCGAAGCCATGCAAGAAGAGTTAGCCCAGTTCAAGAAAATGGAGGTATGGAATTTGGTTGCAAAACCGAAGAATGTGCATGCGATTGGCACCAAATGGGTTTTCAAATGCAAGAGAGATGAGAAAGGGATTATTATCAGGAACAAGGCGAGGCTGGTGGTAAAAGGTTTTAATCAGCAAGAGGGGATCGATTACAATGAGGTATTTGCTCCTGTGGCAAGATTGGAAGCCATTCGATTGTTTTTGGCATTTGCTGCACACAAGGAGATGAAGGTATTTCAGTTAGACGTGAAGAGTGCGTTCCTTAACGGTAAAGTCGATGAGGTTGTGTACGTTGAGCAACCTCCGGGTTTTCCTGACCCAGACTTTCCTGATCACGTGTACAAGCTAAGTAAAGCACTGTATGGGCTACATCAGGCACCTCGTGCCTGGTACTCAACCCTATCCGACTACTTGCTTGAGAATGAGTTTGAAAGGGGAAAGATTGATAGCACATTGTTCTTTAAGAGAAAAGGAAGCGACTTTCTTTTGGTGCAAGTTTACGTGGACGACATCATCTTTGCTGCATCAAAAGTCGCCATGTGTCAGGAGTTTGAGGCCGTCATGAAAAAGAGATTTGAAATGAGTGCTATGGGTGAACTAACTTTCTTTTTAGGACTGCAGGTTGATCAGAAGAAAGATGGGATGTTCATTCATCAGACTAAGTATGTCCATGATGTTCTCAAACACTTCAAGATGGAGGACAGCACTCCATTTGATACTCCAGTCTGCGTCAACCATAAATTGGGTGCTGATTTAGACAGTGATGCAGACGTGGACCCAACCCAATATCGGGCAATAATAGGTTCTTTAATGTACTTAACTGCTTCTAGACCTGATATTATGTTTGCAGTTTGTCTTTGTGCTCGCTTTCAGGCAAACCCAAAGGAATCTCACTTGAAGGGTGCGAAGAGGATATTACGGTATCTCAAGGGCAAACCTAAGCTGGGGTTGTGGTACACGAGAGGAGGAGACTTGGAGTTGGTCGCCTACACATATTCTGATTATGGAGGGTGCAATCAGAGTCGAAAGTCAACAACAGGTGGATGTCAGTTTCTTGGAGGCAGATTAGTGTCATGGCAATGCAAGAAGCAGACCTCAGTCGCCATTTCAACCTGTGAAGCAGTATACATGGCAGCATCCAACTGCTGCTCCCAGGTGCTTTGGATTCAACAACAGTTGCGCGATTATGGTCTGAATTTCACTCATACTCCTATTTGCATTGATAACACTGCTGCTATCTCAGTAACTAACAATCCTGTAAAACACAGTAAAACTAAACATATTGACATCCGTCATCATTTTATACGGGATTGTGCTGAGAAGAAACTGATTGTGCTCGAAAAGGTTGATACGTTAGATAATTTCGCTGACTTGTTTACTAAAGCGTTTGACAAAAATCGTTTTCAAAACCTTGTTGAGCTGAATGGGATGATCAATCCCGAGTAACCGTGTTTTTGTTTTTTAAAAAAAAAAAAAAAAAAAAAAAAAAAAAAAAAAACGTCACTATCGCTTAGAATTATGTCGGTTGCCTCAGTTTGAAAGACATATCTTCGGATATGTTTGGTCCTCATTTCTACTTGTAGAATATAAGGATAGCCATTAACCAGATGACTGAAAGTGACCGGGGCGGTTTATGATGTGTTTTTATTCTTTCTCTGAAAATTAGTCGATCATACTTAGTTAGAAGGACACATACTTGTATGTGGTCGGTCCAGCTGATCCATTGGATCTTCTGGATAGCCGTTTACCTGAAAACTTCAATTTGATCGGGGCGATTGAAGTTAAAATTTTTTTTCGGGAGATGAAGTTATTTTTCAAGTCTACTACTTCGTAAGAAGTTCCTTTACTATGTTTAACAGAAAATTGATCCAACCTTGGAAAGTGATAGATATACTGATTCTGTGTGCTTAACTAGTGAAGTTATTAGGCCTAAAAGACTCTAGAACAGTCATTGTATGTCATGGTAGCTTTTTATGGTGCGTAAAAGTAGAAGTGATACTAACTAAATCTACTCGATTTTACGTGGAAACTCCTTAAGAGTTGTGTATGTCTCCGCATATATCTTTCCGAATGATAGGCAGAAAAGCGATTACCCAGTCATACACGAGCCCGTAAGTGTTCTGATTCCCGTGAAGATAGCGTGTCAAGAAACTGCAGTGATCCAGATTCAGGACTTGCAGTTATTTACTACTCTGAAGTTGTGTAAATACATAAAAAAAATGTGTGAGTTATTGAGACATTCTAAAGTTCATAATGTTAAGTCTTCTCAATCAAGATACAAGATAGAGAACGGGAAGAAGAGTCTGAAGATCGAAGAGTAATTACTATTTAATCAGACACTACGGGTCGAGGTCAACTCGGGGTGACTTGGTGTAACGATTCCGGCAAATCCAGGTATACCCTAGCCGGAATATACTATTTACGTGTCATTTAAATATTGATTATATGTGTTATAGTACATATATACGAGTATATATGATTCATAGTACGAATCATACTCGATTATATAGTGAATCGTATTGGGATTACAACTAATCAATGATCGGTTATTGAAACCCGAACGGATCGGGAATTACATTATAGACGACGTATATAATGTTTAAGTGATATATACGAAGTATTAATGCTTCGGGATAGGTGAATTATAGCACAGAAAAAGGATTTCGATTTAATGGTACGTCGGTACGCTAAACGAAACCTTTAACACCAAACCAAGCAAGAGACGATCAATCAAACCGAAAAAGATGCACAAATACCGATAATATGATGTTTTAATGTCATGGGTTAAGTTTTTAAAGTTTTTAAATCAGTTTTATATAAATTTTATTTTAACCCGAAAAACAACCATTTTAGGCTCGTTTCAAGCCGAATTACGAGTTTAAACAAGAAACGAACTGAACCAGATTATCCACAACATTATCCGGATTGCGTAATCCGAATATGTGGCTTAGAATGGATTTGTGGGGGCCACCCCCATCCACCTTAATGGACCGATCGGTCCTATTATTATTATTATCATTCAATTCACTTTTTTTTTTAACACATTCAACAACAAACTCTCTCAAATCTCTCCAAATATTTCAAGTGTGCATCCAAAATCCATCATTTTTAACCAAGAATTGAAGGTATAAACACGATTTTTATGCTTGAATCTTGTTTTTGATTTCATAATTCTTGAGAAAAGGAAGTTTCATGTGAAAAATGGGTGAAAACCCGAGATGAAACCGATTCTCGTGTGATCAAAGGATGTATACAAGTTATACAAGGGATCTTGGTCCAAGAAATGAGTAAAAAGAGTCGAGAATGGATTTTTACGGTCAAAATCGTTGTTTTGATGTTTTAACCGACACTAGGAAAGAAATGGCTTGATTGTGGGTATAACTTGCTTGGTGTGGTGTTGATGGGCTTGTAAGTGTTGTATCTAGCGGCTAGCAAAGGCTAGAAACCGAGATCCTTGCGATCTAAAGCTAGAAAACACAAAATAGTTCGGTTTTCGTGTGTTATGAAAAAATGGACAGATTTACGTGTGCTTAGATTCGGGTCACGAAATTTCACAGAGATGATCTACACATGAAAATATGAGATCTGTGAATTTTTGGTAATTTTTGGATAAAAGATGAATATTTGGTGAATTTAATGCTCGGTTTTGGCCAAAAATAGTGAAAAATAGCAAAACATGATGAAAAATTCCGGAAAATTTAAGATAAGCTTTTTATAACATATAAAAGTCACCCACAAAATTTGAGCTCAGTTGGAAAAGTCTAAGTAGGCTTTTCGGTGAAACGAGTTCTAGGGCTTTCTAGCTCGGTTTTGGGTGAAAATGGCTTGAAAAATAAGTTTTAAATTCTGGAAAAATTCCAGGGAGTTATGAGGATGATAAAGATCATCCCAGAAAAATTTGGGATTTTTCTAAAGTGTTTTGGTATTTTTGATATATTTAGTGTTTTAACAAGATTTAAAAATAGATAAATAAATGTAAATGTAGGAAAATAAATCTGGGAAAATTCCAGAAAGTTATGAGGATGATAAAGATCATCCCAGAAAAATTTGGGATTTTTCTAAAGTGTTTTGGTATTTTTGATATATTTAGTGTTTTAACAAGATTTAAAAATAGATAAATAAATGTAAATGTAGGAAAATAAATCTGGGAAAATTCCAGAAAGTTATGAGGATGATAAAGATCATCCCAGAAAAATTTGGGATTTTTCTAAAGTGTTTTGGTATTTTTGATATATTTAGTGTTTTAACAAGATTTAAAAATAGATAAATAAATGTAAATGGAGGAAAATAAATCTGGGAAAATTCCAGAAAGTTATGAGGATGATAAAGATCATCCCAGAAAAACTTGGGATTTTTCTAAAGTGTTTTGGTATTTTTGATATATTTAGTATTTTAATAAGATTTAAAAATAGATAAATAAATATAAATATAAGAAAATAAATCTGGAAAATTTTTACAAAATTCCTTTCTGTCAAATTAAGTTTTGTGCAAAATTTCAAGACCCGAGACTAATCGGGTAATTATTTGTGCTAAAAAGAACATAAAAACAAGTTTTTAAAGCTTAAAACGTGTAAACCGGCAAAGTTCGCATAAACGAGCTGACTGGTACATGAAAACTCTAAAAATAGACTATTTCATAAATCTAAGTAAATTAAGTAAAAATAAATCATCCGAAAATAATCCGGATGATTTGGGTAATTTTACCCGATTTTACCGTTTCCGGCACCGAAATACCGGAAACGGGCCCCACGGCCAAACGGGGTGTCAAACCGAGCTATAATTTCATCACCTTAACTAAATTGACTGTCAAACTCTAAGCAATGTCAATCTGAGTCCTTAGAAGTGTCACGTGGTTAACATTGTCCCCGAATCGAGTACAGTACTGGGTTAACAATGTTCCCAGATGTACCGATTGACATGTATTTAAGTTATGGGAATTATATAGTAACGACTAGATATTATATTACAGATCCAGGCACGTAGCTGTTCCTTATATTACTCACCGACTCACAATAAGGTGAGTTTTCACGAGCCCCTTTTAATGAATTGTTTTAATTATATTTTCCCGGGGCGGAAAACATGTCTTATTTAAAGTATTTAAGTACATACCGATCGTATGGAAATACTTGTACATTTATATATATATGGACTGATGCATAGAATATATAAAATGTTTATAATGTGTTATTGTTCTGGGGTAACATAGTTCCCAGGGGTTATATTGTTCTGGGGTAACATAGTTCCCAGGGGTTATTATTGTTCTGGGGTAACATAGTTCCCAGGGATTATTGTTGTTCTGGGGTAACATAGTTCCCAGGGGTTATTATTGTTCTGGGGTAACATAGTTCCCAGGTGTTATTATTGTTCTGGGGTAACATAGTTCCCAGGGGTTATTGTTGTTCTGGGGTAACATAGTTCCCAGGGGTTATTATTATTCTGGGGTAACATAGTTCCCAGGGGTTGTTATTGTTCTGGGGTAACATAGTTCCCAGGGATTATTATTGTTCTGGGGTAACATAGTTCCCAGAAAGTTACTGGAAATTTCTGGGGTAACATAGTTCCCAGCATGATTATATGGTTAATAAATGATTATTAAAAATGATTTGTCAGTGTTTATTTAAATTAGTGAAACTCACCAACTATTCGTAGTTGACCCGTTTTCTTTACATGTTTTCTAGGTATGCCCAAGTTGGAATGATTGATATGTGCTTAACTATCTGTGCTACCTGTTGGAAGCTTGCTGCTCTATGTTTTGTAATGAATTTATTAATGTCTTATTGGTAATATATGTGTTTAACACCTAGACAGTAACGCAACTCGCAACAATGTAATATGTTATAAATTAATGTAGTGGTATTTTCTTTATAAGCAATGCTGTTGATATCAGATGTGTCTGTTGCATCCCGTGTACGTTTCCGCTGCGGTTACGGGGTGTTACAGAACTTGGTATCAGAGCCATTGGTTATAAAGAATTAGGATGTCTGAAAAAGATACCTAAAATATAACCAGTAGCTCAAGTATTATAGGATCTGAATATCAACTAATAATATATTGTGACGAGATCGGGATGAACTTGGATGGACAAGTGGGTTATTATGGTCCGGAACATAATAACAGACTTGTCTGCACGAGGGAATTCAGGGGAAGTCACGGGGGACTTAAATAGGTAAAATTGGCAACATATGTGTAAATGTATAATAATACTATTATGTGGCAAAATTGTATAAGTAAGTGCATGATTAATTTAATTATGAATTACACTACGAAAAGGACTATATGTTTGTTAACTTGTGTGCAGGTATAATGGCAAGAACACCTAGTGTGTCGACGGAAGAGGACCCGGAAGAGGCTAGTTCCGGGGCCTCTGGAAGCCCAAGTGTAGCACCCAGCTCCGAGCCTTCGGAGGCTAGTCATAGTACTTCTAGACAGACCACCCCAGCTAGGAGTGCTAGTGTACCCTCCCCTGCTAGGGTTACCAGGTCTCCTACACCGCCCGCACCACAGACCACCCCGATTCCCCCCAGACACGGTCCCCGCCTCACGGCGCGGATCAGTGCCCCGTATGTTCCGCCCACTGTTACCCCACCCAGATCCACATACCACCGGGGCGAGTCTTCCCGCCCCCAACCCGAGCCTGCAACCCTACCTGTGTGGGGTCTGCCAAGGCAGGAGCGGGACTTGGCGGCTTGGCTACGTGTTCTCACCGAGCAGGTGAACGAGCACTCTGCCGCCCTGGTCGTGGGGGTACAGAGGCGGGCGTACCTCGGGGACAGCATACTGGACCACCAGTATGCTATTAACCAGTTAAAAAGGGAGTGCTCATACTCCCACTGGTTGATCGACCAGATGGAAACCCGAATGCGGGTTATGATGGCGGTGCTGGTGGTGCTGGTGGCGGTGTTGGTGGGGTTGGTTTACCACCATGTGTAGACGTGTTGGATGGTAGAATCTTGAACCGCTTTTTGATACTCCGTGTAAGTAGTTAGTGGTGATACTAACACGGAGTGAATCTTGTTTAGTTATAGTACAACCACTGGCCCATAGGGGGTCTCTTGTAGGGCATATCATTATCGATACTTTTGGGTATCATTCAAGCACTGACCCATTGCGGGTTATGTCGAGGATGATACCAACATAGGCCCTTTGTATTAAAACTTAGTTGTGTAATGATGACTGGGAAGTATGTAAATGGATGTTTGTGTAATATGTACTAATGTTTATTAATGTATGGAATGTGTTTGTGTTTCATAATTTGGAATGGTATTAATTATATGTGTTTCCTTGATGTTGTGTAGAATGGCACCGAAACGATCAACGAAAATATCGGAAGTAGATGTGAGCCGTTTGATTGCTCAACAGTTGGAGGCGGCGATACCGGATATAGTATCGCGCATCGCCGCCAGTATTAATAACTCGACCAATCCAACCCCTCCGAGCAATCAAACGCCCATAAATAATGGCGGGGAACAAAATACTAATCCTCCAAGGAATGACAACACTATGCCGAGTACTGACGCACCGCCTACGGTGGTCGCTACCGACAGTAATGGCCCTATCCCTACTGTAGAGACCAACCGCACTGGACCATCCAGGGGTTGTTCAATCAAGGATTTTATGTTATGCAAGCCTTTAGAATTTAACGGGTCGGAAGGACCGAATGGGTTAGTGAAATGGTTAGAGAAAATAGAATCAGTGGTAAATATCAGCAACTGTCCCGAGGATTGTGTCGTTAAGTACGCCACCTGTACGTTCACAGACCATGCCTTGACATGGTGGAACACCATAGTACAGACTCGAGGTCAGGCGGCGACAAACCGCATGACCTGGGCAGAGCTTAAGGATCTTGTTTTGAAACATTTCTGCCCAAAGAATGAATTGCAGAAACTGGAACATGAGTTGTGGAACCTAGAGATGCATGGGGCGGACCACTTGGGATATACCAACCGGTTTAATGAACTGTCACGATTAGTGCCGTGGTTGGTCACCCCAGAGTCAAAAAGGGTGGAACGTTATATTTGGGGACTTACTCCAGTAGTGAGGAGCATAGTTAACGCGGGAGGGCACCAGACGTATGAGGGTGCAGTGACACAGGCTGGTATTGTCACGTATGATTTCTTAAGGAGCGGATCGATAAAGGCGACGGGAGAGTCGGCTGAGGGAAAGCGAGGTACGTATGACAATAGGATCCGAGAAAAGCAGCAAAACAAACGAGCTAGGCCCGCTGCCCAGAGCTATGCCATGACTAGTTCGGGCGGAAGGCAAGAACCGCAGAGGGGAACGTTTCCTAAATGCGGGAAATGTGGTTACCACCATAGTGGCGTGTGCAAGGAGGTGGTGTGCCACCGGTGTGGCAGGGTTGGACACTACGCACCAAATTGTAAGACAAATCTGAACAACCTGAACCGTCAACCACAACCTATTCGGGCGCAACCATTTAGAACTCAACCAGCCCGACAGCAGAACCCGCAAGGAAACCAGATGGTGACCACTAGCCGTGCTTGCTACGAATGCGGCAGCACGGATCACTTCAAAAGGAACTGCCCGAAACTGAATCAGGGAGGAAACGGGAGACAACTCGCGGGTCAGCCATCGTCGTCCAATCCGGCGCGAGGCCGGGCATTTGTGATGGGAGCGAACGAGGCGCGCCAGGACCCCAGCGTAGTGACAGGTACCTTCCTCGTCTCTGATCAGTACGCTTCTGTATTATTTGATACAGGCGCCGATAGAAGTTTTGTCTCCGTTAGATTCCTTTCGATAGCAAACCTTCCTATCGGTGAAACCATAGAACCCTACACCGTAGAGGTCGCTAACGGTAAAACCATGATAGTTAATCGGATTGTTCGGAATTGCCCTTTTATTCTAAGCGAACGATCCTTCCTGATTGACTTATTACCGGTAGAATTGGGTAGTTTTGACGTGATAGTGGGAATGGATTGGTTGGCACGTAATAGGGTAGAAATAAACTGTGAAAAGAAAACCGTCAAGATCCGGGTGTCGGATGACGAGGAGGTATTAGTGCAGGGAGAAAAATCCGGCACCATGATACCATTTATATCCCACCTCAAGGTGTTGAAATATATACGTCAGGGATGTGTGGCGTATCTAGCGAGCCTGACGGCCGCTGATTCTGAGGAAAAACGGGTGGACGATATTCCCGTGGTACGCGAATTTCCACAAGTTTTTCCAGAGGAACTTCCTGGATTACCGCCAACCCGACAGGTCGAATTCAGAATCGATCTGTTACCTCAAGCCGGCCCTGTTGCTAAGGCCCCTTACAGACTTGCACCGTCCGAGATGCAAGAACTATCCAACCAGTTGCAGGAATTGTTGGATAAGGGATTTATACGTCCCAGTTATTCCCCGTGGGGTGCACCTGTACTATTTGTGAAAAAGAAGGACGGAAGCCTTCGAATGTGCATTGACTACAGGGAATTGAACAAATTAACCATCAAAAATAGATATCCTCTTCCCCGAATCGATGATTTGTTCGACCAACTACAAGGTGCGAGCTATTTCTCAAAAATTGATCTTAGATCGGGATACCACCAAGTTAGAATTCAAGAGGAGGATATCCCAAAAACCGCGTTTCGGACTCGCTATGGCCACTACGAATTTTTAGTTATGCCTTTTGGGCTAACAAATGCGCCAGCGGTGTTCATGGATCTCATGAACCGAGTCTGTAAACCCTATCTTGACAAGTTCGTCATTGTATTTATTGACGATATTTTGATATACTCGAAGAGTAAAGAGGAGCACGAGCAACACTTAAAGTTAGTTTTAGAACTCCTGGATCAGGAGAAGTTATATGCAAAATTCTCCAAGTGTAACTTCTGGTTACAAGAGGTGCAATTCCTCGGTCATGTTATAAACCACCAAGGAATACACGTTGATCCGAGTAAGGTTGAAGCTATTAAGAATTGGCAAGCGCCTAAATCTCCGAAAGAAATCCGCCAATTCTTAGGCTTAGCTGGATACTATCGTCGATTTATAGAGAACTTTTCCAGCATCGCCCAACCTTTAACCCTCCTGACTCAAAAGGATCGGAAATATGAATGGGGTGAAGAGCAGGAAACGGCGTTTCAAACGCTAAAACAAAGATTGTGCCAAGCGCCAATCTTAAGTCTTCCCGACGGAGACGATGGATTTGTTGTATATTGTGACGCATCCCGTAAAGGGTTAGGATGCGTGTTAATGCAAAATAAAAAGGTCATAGCCTATGCGTCTCGACAGTTAAAAGTTCATGAGAAAAACTACACTACTCATGACTTGGAACTGGGAGCAGTCATCTTTGCACTTAAAATCTGGAGACACTATCTCTACGGTACAAAGTGCACCATATTCACTGATCATAAAAGTTTGCAACACATATTCGATCAGAAAGAACTGAATATGAGGCAACGAAGATGGGTCGAGTTGCTGAGTGACTATGACTGTGACATACGATATCACCCCGGCAAGGCTAACGTTGTAGCCGATGCCTTGAGTAGAAAGGATCGAGTCAAGCCACTACGTGTGCGAGCGTTGGGGATGATAGTCCAGTCGAACCTTTCAGATTTAATTCGAGTCGCTCAACGCGAGGCGTTGAAAGAGGGCCAATTGGTTAAAGAAGGACTTTACGGGAATGAGAAGAATTTCGAACAGCGTGTGGACGAAATTCTTTATTTCAAAAATCGGATTTGGATCCCGACCCTCCATGACCTTCGTGATTTAATCATGGACGAAGCTCATAAATCGAAATATTCCATACATCCGGGATCGGATAAAATGTACAAGGATGTGAAAGAATTTTACTGGTGGCCAGGAATGAAAAAGGATATAGCCACATACGTCGGCAAGTGTACGACGTGTGCGAGAGTTAAGGCGGAGCACCAGAAACCTTCGGGAATGTTGCAACAGCCGGAAATTCCCGAATGGAAGTGGGAGCAGATCACAATGGATTTTGTGACACATCTCCCCAAGACACCCCGAGGTCATGATGCGATTTGGGTAATCGTGGATCGATTAACCAAATCGGCACATTTTATTCCAATTAGGAATACTTTTAACACTGAGAGACTTGCGCAAATTTATATAAATGAAATAGTGTCTCGTCATGGCATCCCCATCTCGATCATCTCCGATAGGGATAGCCATTTCACCTCCAAACTTTGGCAAGCTGTCCAAGAAGCATTGGGAACACGTATTGACCTAAGCACAGCTTACCACCCTCAGACCGATGGTCAGTCTGAGAGGACCATTCAAACTTTGGAGGATTTGCTTCGTGCTTGCGTACTGGACTTTAAGGGAAATTGGGATCAACATCTCCCACTCGTTGAATTTTCCTATAATAACAGTTATCACAGCAGTATAAAGGCAGCACCTTATGAAGCATTGTATGGGCGGAAGTGCCGATCACCACTTTGCTGGTCTGAAGTGGGTGACCCGCAGATCATTAGATCGGATCTGGTCCAGGAGACGACCAGCAAGATTCTTGAAATTAAGAACAACCTGAAAGCCGCGCGGGATCGGCAGAAGAGTTATGCCGATACCCGTCGAAAACCGTTGTCATTTGAGAAGGGTGAAAAAGTATATTTGAAAGTATCACCCTGGAAAGGAGTGGTCAGGTTTGGAAAGGCGGGGAAGTTGGCCCCTAGATATATTGGACCATTCATTATTACTGCAAAGATCGGTCCGGTAGCTTACCGACTAGAACTGCCTGAGGAACTAAGTGCAGTTCATAACGTGTTTCATGTGTCGAATTTGAAAAGATGTCTGGCGGATGAGACATCGGTGTTACCCTTAGAGGGTGTGCAAATAAGTGATAGGCTCAACTTCGTAGAGGAGCCCATCGAAATAGTGGACGGTAAGATCAAGCAACTTAGACACAATAAGATCTTGTTGGTCAAAGTTAGATGGAATTCACAACGAGGCCCAGAATTTACTTGGGAACGAAAGGATGAATTTCGGAAGAAATACCCCCACCTATTTCCTCAAAAGGAAGTAGTGGACGCGTAAAATTTCGAGGACGAAATTTTTATAACGGGGGGAGAATGTAACGATTCCGGCAAATCCAGGTATACCCTAGCCGGAATATACTATTTACGTGTCATTTAAATATTGATTATATGTGTTATAGTACATATATACGAGTATATATGATTCATAGTACCAATCATACTCGATTATATAGTGAATCGTATTGGGATTACAACTAATCAATGATCGGTTATTGAAACCCGAACGGATCGGGAATTACATTATAGACGACGTATATAATGTTTAAGTGATATATACGAAGTATTAATGCTTCGGGATAGGTGAATTATAGCACAGAAAAAGGATTTCGATTTAATGGTACGTCGGTACGCTAAACGAAACCTTTAACACCAAACCAAGCAAGAGACGATCAATCAAACCGAAAAAGATGCACAAATACCGATAATATGATGTTTTAATGTCATGGGTTAAGTTTTTAAAGTTTTTAAATCAGTTTTATATAAATTTTATTTTAACCCGAAAAACAACCATTTTAGGCTCGTTTCAAGCCGAATTACGAGTTTAAACGAGAAACGAACTGAACCAGATTATCCACAACATTATCCGGATTGCGTAATCCGAATATGTGGCTTAGAATGGATTTGTGGGGGCCACCCCCATCCACCTTAATGGACCGATCGGTCCTATTATTATTATTATCATTCAATTCACTTTTTTTTTAACACATTCAACAACAAACTCTCTCAAATCTCTCCAAATATTTCAAGTGTGCATCCAAAATCCATCATTTTTAACCAAGAATTGAAGGTATAAACACGATTTTTATGCTTGAATCTTGTTTTTGATTTCATAATTCTTGAGAAAAGGAAGTTTCATGTGAAAAATGGGTGAAAACCCGAGATGAAACCGATTCTCGTGTGATCAAAGGATGTATACAAGTTATACAAGGGATCTTGGTCCAAGAAATGAGTAAAAAGAGTCGAGAATGGATTTTTACGGTCAAAATCGTTGTTTTGATGTTTTAACCGACACTAGGAAAGAAATGGCTTGATTGTGGGTATAACTTGCTTGGTGTGGTGTTGATGGGCTTGTAAGTGTTGTATCTAGCGGCTAGCAAAGGCTAGAAACCGAGATCCTTGCGATCTAAAGCTAGAAAACACAAAATAGTTCGGTTTTCGTGTGTTATGAAAAAATGGACAGATTTACGTGTGCTTAGAGTCGGGTCACGAAATTTCACAGAGATGATCTACACATGAAAATATGAGATCTGTGAATTTTTGGTAATTTTTGGATAAAAGATGAATATTTGGTGAATTTAATGCTCGGTTTTGGCCAAAAATAGTGAAAAATAGCAAAACATGATGAAAAATTCCGGAAAATTTAAGATAAGCTTTTTATAACATATAAAAGTCACCCACAAAATTTGAGCTCAGTTGGAAAAGTCTAAGTAGGCTTTTCGGTGAAACGAGTTCTAGGGCTTTCTAGCTCGGTTTTGGGTGAAAATGGCTTGAAAAATAAGTTTTAAATTCTGGAAAAATTCCAGGGAGTTATGAGGATGATAAAGATCATCCCAGAAAAATTTGGGATTTTTCTAAAGTGTTTTGGTATTTTTGATATATTTAGTGTTTTAACAAGATTTAAAAATAGATAAATAAATGTAAATGTAGGAAAATAAATCTGGGAAAATTCCAGAAAGTTATGAGGATGATAAAGATCATCCCAGCAAAATTTGGGATTTTTCTAAAGTGTTTTGGTATTTTTGATATATTTAGTGTTTTAACAAGATTTAAAAATAGATAAATAAATGTAAATGTAGGAAAATAAATCTGGGAAAATTCCAGAAAGTTATGAGGATGATAAAGATCATCCCAGAAAAATTTGGGATTTTTCTAAAGTGTTTTGGTATTTTTGATATATTTAGTGTTTTAACAAGATTTAAAAATAGATAAATAAATGTAGATGGAGGAAAATAAATCTGGGAAAATTCCAGAAAGTTATGAGGATGATAAAGATCATCCCAGAAAAACTTGGGATTTTTCTAAAGTGTTTTGGTATTTTTGATATATTTAGTATTTTAATAAGATTTAAAAATAGATAAATAAATATAAATATAAGAAAATAAATCTGGAAAATTTTTACAAAATTCCTTTCTGTCAAATTAAGTTTTGTGCAAAATTTCAATACCCGAGACTAATCGGGTAATTATTTGTGCTAAAAAGAACATAAAAACAAGTTTTTAAAGCTTAAAACGTGTAAACCGGCAAAGTTCGCATAAACGAGCTGACTGGTACATGAAAACTCTAAAAATAGACTATTTCATAAATCTAAGTAAATTAAGTAAAAATAAATCATCCGAAAATAATCCGGATGATTTGGGTAATTTTACCCGATTTTACCGTTTCCGGCACCGAAATACCGGAAACGGGCCCCACGGCCAAACGGGGTGTCAAACCGAGCTATAATTTCATCACCTTAACTAAATTGACTGTCAAACTCTAAGCAATGTCAATCTGAGTCCTTAGAAGTGTCACGTGGTTAACATTGTCCCCGAATCGAGTACAGTACTGGGTTAACAATGTTCCCAGATGTACCGATTGACATGTATTTAAGTTATGGGAATTATATAGTAACGACTAGATATTATATTACAGATCCAGGCACGTAGCTGTTCCTTATATTACTCACCGACTCACAACAAGGTGAGTTTTCACGAGCCCCTTTTAATGAATTGTTTTAATTATATTTTCCCGGGGCGGAAAACATGTCTTATTTAAAGTATTTAAGTACATACCGATCGTATGGAAATACTTGTACATTTATATATATATGGACTGATGCATAGAATATATAAAATGTTTATAATGTGTTATTGTTCTGGGGTAACATAGTTCCCAGGGGTTATATTGTTCTGGGGTAACATAGTTCCCAGGGGTTATTATTGTTCTGGGGTAACATAGTTCCCAGGGATTATTGTTGTTCTGGGGTAACATAGTTCCCAGGGGTTATTATTGTTCTGGGGTAACATAGTTCCCAGGTGTTATTATTGTTCTGGGGTAACATAGTTCCCAGGGGTTATTGTTGTTCTGGGGTAACATAGTTCCCAGGGGTTATTATTATTCTGGGGTAACATAGTTCCCAGGGGTTGTTATTGTTCTGGGGTAACATAGTTCCCAGGGATTATTATTGTTCTGGGGTAACATAGTTCCCAGAAAGTTACTGGAAATGTTCTGGGGTAACATAGTTCCCAGCATGATTATATGGTTAATAAATGATTATTAAAAATGATTTGTCAGTGTTTATTTAAATTAGTGAAACTCACCAACTATTCGTAGTTGACCCGTTTTCTTTACATGTTTTCTAGGTATGCCCAAGTTGGAATGATTGATATGTGCTTAACTATCTGTGCTACCTGTTGGAAGCTTGCTGCTCTATGTTTTGTAATGAATTTATTAATGTCTTATTGGTAATATATGTGTTTAACACCTAGACAGTAACGCAACTCGCAACAATGTAATATGTTATAAATTAATGTAGTGGTATTTTCTTTATAAGCAATGCTGTTGATATCAGATGTGTCTGTTGCATCCCGTGTACGTTTCCGCTGCGGTTACGGGGTGTTACACTTGGGGAAAGCCAAATACGCCTTGAGAATAGACAGGAGGCATCATAATCTCTGAGTTGTTACCCATTTAAGTTTTGAGCTTAATTGAATCTAACCCGTATCACAGAAACAATGAAAACCATTCTAAGTTATTTACCTGCTTACAACCTGTACATAACAATACAGCTGAACACGGATCTGTGTGACAGTCACTTAATTAGTATGATTCCTGTTCGGATCTTTTCTAAAACATGGTAGTCCCTATCGAGACTGAAATTTGATCCCGTGTACTTTATAGTTAAAATATTTTTCTACTTATGTAGTTGTTTGATTTTATACCTGGTTATTTGGTCTTGATTGTATCATTTAACGCTTTAAAGGTTGTTTTAAAACTTAATTGCAAATTGTTCAAATTTTAGGGTTTGTTTTTGAAAATTTAATATCGGCGAAGTTGTGCCTAACTTCGCCTGCAATAGGTGAAGTTATCCATAACTTCGGCGGTACAACTCTGACCCTATATAAAGGAAATTAAAGGTCAAACTGTTCATTATTTCAAAAACAAGTGAACTTATCTTTCGTTAACCCAGCGAACTTATTTCTTAAACCCTAAGCGAACTTATCGTATCGATCTCATCTGTGTTAATCTTTTTCGATTTCAACTCCGATTAAAGGTGTGTAGGGTTAGTGTGTCGAATATTCACCGTAATTGATGTTATTCAGAGGTCGTATCGACTCGTTTCGTGACCTCGAACTTTCGAAACCTTAACATCCGTTTTTAAACTTATTTTTACGTGGTCATACTCAACTTAATCGTCTAGATCGTCTTAAAAACGTGTTTTACGACATCCGCGATCTCCAAATTGACCAAATCAATCCGTTCGAAAACCTAACCTGTTGCCGATTCATATTCGGCGAAGTTACAGTTTAGGCGAAGTTATCCGTAACTTCGCCTGAGGTTTAACTTCGCCTTATAATTAATTATGTAACTGTACTTGAGGCGATGTTGTGGTTAGGCGAAGTTATCATTAACTTCGCCTGGACCTTTTTACTTGACTGTTATCCGGCGAAGTTCAAGTTGAGGCGAAGTTGTTCCCAACTTTGCCCCACCTCTAACTTCGCCTATACAGAATAAATCACAACTTCGCTCATGGTAACAGGCGAACTTGTGATTTTCCTTGACGTTTATCTAACTTAGTCTGTTTGTTGCAGATATGGCTGCTGTAGCTGGAGCAGGCGGCGCAGGCGGTGATGATGGTGGTGACAACCAACGACAGTTCTTCCCGGGTCATAACATGTACATAACATTAGACCCGGAGGCGAGCGGAGTTGATGATTTCCGCGAAATCATCACGTTTCTTCTACGCTCGCGTATATTCCACGCGATTACCACAACGCTGCCGATATCCTTGCCTAACATTGAGGATTTTTGGCAGACCGTGGAGTATGACTGTCGCGTCGAGCCCCCGGTGATGCACGCAACGGTCAACAATCAGATTGTTCAGTTCTCATCTGAACAAATCCGGGCGGCTTTATGGTTTGGAGATGAGACAAGGGATGACCCGACAGATTTTGTGGCTCCATTCCGTGATGGAGCATTTCTGAGAATGGGATACTCTGGTCCCTTGAGGGACACTCAGAGACGGAGGGGGTTCTTACTGGACCAGTGGCGCTTTTTCATGCATGTCATGATCGTGTGCATGTCAGAGAGAAAGGCTGGTACAGATGGCATGGGCGCGACCATGCAGTCGGCGATGACTGCTCTGACTTATAATAAGCGTTACAGCTTTAGTCAGATGGTCTTCTACGAGATCGATCGACAGAGAAGAGCGGTGGCGCGTGAGAGATTTATCATGTATCCAAGATTCCTCCAAATGATCTTGAATCATGTTGCTCCAACGCTACCTCAGCGCCGCCCAATCAGATACGTGGAAAGTGTGAGCAAGAGGATCTTCGCCCAATGCAGATCTTCCAGTGCGAGGAGTAAACCTGAGCTCCGTCCTCGACATACTCCTTTATTCGGGTACTTGATCAACCCAGAGTATGTGCCAGCTCGTGGGGACGAGTTTCAGGATCCTCAACCACAACAGGCTGGAGCTCCTCAAGCTATACCTGCTGCTCCTGTTGTGTCACCGGAGGAGGCTGTAGACCTTGATGAAGCATTTGGTGGTAAAGGCTTCTTTGATATGGATCGGGTTGATCCTGAAGAAAATATGCAAGTATCATTTGAAAGGTTTACGAGTGTGAATGTGACTAGGGCAGCTACAACGGTGGCTGACTCTGATTCTGAAGATGAGTTGGCCGAAGCGAGACGGATTTTTGTAACACAAGAACGAACTCATGGGAAAAGAAAGAGAACCGATGATGACAGCGAGTCAGATTATGAGGAAGAAGTACAACAGTTGATCCGGAGATCAAGAAGGGAACGGGCAGGTGCAGGTTCGGGAGCTGGTGAGAGCTCAAGGGTTGTACGTTTCACTCCACCAGCACTGTCCGGTATGACCATGGTTCCTTCTTCATTACCTGTTACAAGGCCAAGCGCCACGGATGTTCCCGCGGTGGCTACCTCATCTGCATTTGGCCTCCCACCCATTACATTCCAACTATCGGCTCCGGAGATTGTATCGTTGCCACCTCTAACTCTTACTCCAACGGAGGTCGTGGCACGATTTATTGAGTCGACGGTTGTGGCCACTGCAGGGTTATCGGTGACGATACCAACTGCGGTAACGTTTACGCCTACTTCTGAGGTCCCGGTTACATTGGAAATCCCTCCTCAGTACACTCAAGATATATCACATCTGAGGTTTGATTTCGATGCAACCTTATCAGACTCTGAACGAATAGCAGCACTTGAACGGGTTGTGGCAGAACAATCAAGGGTGAATCTTATCCAGACCCATGCTATTCAACGCCTCGTTGCAGAGAATCAGATACAGTCGTCCCTGCTGGTTGAACATGGCAAAATCATTGATGCTTTGAAGGAGTTCTTGGCATCTCAGGGGGAGACGAGCTGTAAGGGCGATGAGCTGAGGACTAAGAAGAGAAATGATCGAGACGATGATCCCAATGCATCGAAAGGTGCAGGTGGAGAGTTGCCAAGAACTGAACAAGCTCTTGGGACTTCCATAACTCAGGGGGAGTCAACAAGTGCAGCTGGTGGTGATGATGTGGTTGTAGTGGATGTTGAGGAGATGGATGATGAGTTTATAAGTGATGATGATGTTTTACCAGTTGAAGAGATAGAGAAGATTGGTGCAGAGATAGTTATTGATAATGAGATAGAAGAGGGAGAGATTGTAGAAGAGAATGTGGAGCATGAGATTCCGGAAGTCGATAAGGCAGATATGAGTCAAGAGATTGGAAATGATGAGACTGAATGGGAAGAGCAGCCTAGATGGAAAGAAGGCTATGCTCAGTGGTTCGTAAAAACGAAGAAACTGGCAGTCCCTACTATGTTTAAGAAGAGTTACAACATTAGAGGCTATGCTGAAGCGAGAAAGGGGATTATATGCTGGATATATGATGAGCAGTTGAGGCTCTTTGTGATTAAAAGATATGATGGTGTTCAGTACTTCAAAAGGCTGTTGAGATCATTGAATACATTGCCAGAATGTGAAGTGAAAGACTTAGCCAGATTGGGGTTAATAAACAGAAGTGATGATAACATGGCTAGAGTCATTGGGAAGATTGTTTGGAAGGAAAGTATAAAAGAGAAGAAGTTCGAGCTGTTGAAACCACAAAAGGGAAAACTCATTGAAGACAAAGATAGAGGGATGAGAGCAGGTGGCAAGCCTTGGATGATTATGAAGTATAAGCCGATCCGGTGTCTAAAAGAAGTGCCGATGAAACAAATGCCCAAGGATGTGCTGAAAGAGCTGAAGTGGTGGTATGTAGATTGTGAAACAGCTGAAGCAGTAATGGAAGACGAAGATGAACAAGAGCTGCTGAGAGTCTATGATCCGATGCATCTAGTGAACTTGTCTCAAGCTGATCTGCAGGTGCTGAATGAGAAGAAGATATTTTATATTCCTGCTTGGAAAGACGAAGCGAAGAAATATCAAAGAATTGTATCAGTTTGTGTACGTGAAGGAGTTCATGCTTAAAGATGAAGATACAAGATTGTTGAAGATTACAAGACACGTGTTTGAAGATAAAGATTGAAGCTACTGCCAAGGGGGAGTCTGTTGGTACATGATGTCAGTAGTTCAGTATATAGTGTCTGTAATCGAGTCGTTTAGATTTGTATTTTGTATTAAGCGAAGTTAGCCAACAAGTTCGTTGATATAGGCGAACTTGTTAGATAAGCGAAGTTAGTGACAACTTCGCCTGAACATGCGAGGCGAAGTTGTCGTGGTTATATAGCCTTAGGTTACGGCTGAGTTAAAAACGAAGTTTTAGTTTACGTGTTTACGAGTTGTGTAATCAGTGATTGATATCATGTGTTTCCAGTTGCAATATACAACTTGTCTTTGCTTATTGTAACGTGTGTTCGATCGTGTTAAGGTATATCGTCTTCTACGCTCGTAACGTCTTACGTAGGGATTCCGCACCTACGTAGAACGAGATATTCCGTGTAGATCCGGCTGGGAACCAACAAATATTGTGATGTTTGTTGGCTCCATCTTTCTGGTGGTGAAAAAAACAAACATTAATTTCTAAACAATAACACTTTTAACCAAAAACTTAAAACCAAAATGAATGATATAAACAACAAAAATATAAACCTTAGAAACCAAGAAAATTGTTTTAGCTCAATTTGGTGTGATAGTGTAAAAATACTTGTGTGAAAGTGAAGAATTTATATATAGTTCATAGTAAATGATTGAATTTTGGGAGGAATGAATAAAGAAGAAATGTATACACGGAATTAATTAAAAACATAAAATTAGGAAACTTTAATTACATTAAATCATGGACGAAAATTAGGGAATGAGGATTAAGGGATTTTCAAATTTTGAATTACTAAAATGTAATGTTGTTAAATATATTATAAAAACAAAATAATTCAATAAAACTATTTAATTCTAGACTATATTTATACATACGGAATTAACTTTTTAATGTGGAAAAATAAGTTACTAATTTTTTTATTTACATAAATATAATTAATCATCAATTCAATCAATTAAATAATTACCTTATATCTTGAATAATTATCAATTTCGTATTTCTAATATCTAAAATTATAATCAATTATGATATATTTAAATTGTGAATCATATGGTTGAAATTTATAAAAATAGTCAACATAATATAATTAATAAGCATTTGAATAAATAAGTAACTGATATAAGCTGTGTAAGGCCATGGGGTATACTCTAACCATACATAGGTTAAAGTGACATGGAACTTTAAAGATGGATTAAACCACTCCCCACTTGTGTTAAGTGTGTTAAAATGACCCATAGGTTATGCTTTTAACGGGTTAAAATGAACAATATGCATTAATTACTAATTGATTTGTTATATTAATTATGTGTTAAATGGGGGTTAAATCATTTCCTTTGAATGACATAGAGCGAAATAGAAAAAAAAGTGTTGTGGAGCTTATGTGAAATTAAAATGGGTTAGAGTATACCCCATGGCCTAAAAATAACTAAGTAATTTCTTTTTTTATGTATTAACAATAACACAATTTTAATATAATAAACATCAATTTAAAAAAAATGAGTCATTGATATAACATATGGTAAGTAGTAATAATAATTATAAATTAACATATATTTCAAATTAGAATCAGCCTCATATATTAAAATATTTTATTGACTAATTTTGAATTAGTCAATCGGTTAAAATCCGTTTTTACAGTAACCCTTAATGATGCTTAATCAAACGATCAAATGATATATCATAATTTATTAAAATATAGAAATTCCGTAATTAAAGAATTCCTTAATTAAATGAAAAATTTATCCCTAATTTACAGAAATTGATTACAAAAATTGATATTTCATAAATATAAAAAATAGAAACAGTTATCGTAAAGTTAAATCCGTAATCTCTGTATATTAGGTTGTTTTATATTGAATCCAACGGATGAAAAATCAATTAATTATCTCAAATAAATTAAATCTGGAAGGAAGCCTGATGATTAAACTAACCGGAGGTAACGTTTATGTGAGCACCTTCATCGATGGTGACCGTGAATTTGACAGATAAATGAATTGAAGGTAGTGATATGTGGAACATGATGGAGCCGTCAATGAGAAATGAGGCGTGAAAGAGGAAAATTGATTTGGGTTTCTAGATTAAGTTATATTATAGTATACAAAATAATAAAAATAACAAAAATAATAAAAATGTAATTAATTAAAAAATAAACTGGTTAATCATTATTAAATTAAAGATTAAATTATAGTTAAAGAGAATCATTAAAAGAATTGATTGTAAGTTATTTTAATTTAGTTTTGATTTATTAGATATAGATGGAAAGTTTAGAAAACAACCAATAGAAAGAGGGAAAGTTGAGTTAAAGCATATTGGTTTAATAGTACTAGACGAATGCCCGCGCGATGCAGCGGGGAATACACACCTTGATAATCACGTAATAGAGTTACGGGTGTTCAGTGTTCCGTTTTAAACCGTGAAACCGTTTATTGGTATAGGTAGATTAATAATTCTTATTTTAAACTCAATTTTGTATCGAAGTACAAACGAAACCGGAACCTAACCATTGCTAATGGTTTGGTTTTGCTGAGTTAAATTTTCAACGGTCCGGTTTTAATTTTCGATGACAAAAGCGTTATTAACAGTTTGGCTCACAGTTTAATTTAAAACCATCAAAACCGAACCACAAATACATATACGTAAAATGTTATTTTTAACTGAAAAAAAAACTATAACAATATCATACTCAAATTAAAGATAATTAAAAAAAATTATTAACGTACGAAAAAGTTATGACCGTTTAAAAATCGCGGGTGAATTTGGGTTAAAAGTGAAAATATAAATAATATATGCATAAAAGATGAATGATTAAAATTGTAACTATTCTTTAATTTTACAAAAAATAATTAAAGTTAAGCGGTAAATGTTGTAAATATTTTAGAAAAATATGGAATGCACGTGGGTTTTTATGTTAAAAAGACTACTTTGTCATTCTTTATACTTGTACCATTTGCTTGAAAATTTATAAATCCCTTAAAACTACCGTCTTAATTTACCCTTCACTGCCACATTATATCTATACTATATATAATACATGAGACATGGGCAAATTAAGACACTCAATTTTTAAGTAACTTATAATTTTTATTGCTTAGGGTACATCTTACATAACATCCAAGACAAGGACAAACTTGTCAATTAAAAAATATGTCTTGAAATAGTTACAACATTATCCTCTCAACTTTACTCAACTTTTGTAAATTTAAGAAAATAATTACTACTTTGAACCTTTATCTTTACCTATAGATTCATTTTAATTTTAAATGTAAATAACTTCCCACCAACGATTTGCCAACGGCTATAATTTTTTCATACGTTAATATTTTTTATAAAAAATTGCACCATAAAAATGAGTATTTTATTGTCTTTAATTTGGGTATGATATTGCTATAACTTTTCAAATAAAAAAATTACATATTACGTATGGGTGTTCGCAATTCGGTTTTTAACGGTTTTCCAAGTAATATTGTGAGCCAAACCGTTGGTTCGACTTTTTTGTTATTAAGAACCGGAACTAAACCTTTGAAACTTTAAACTGAATCGTTACTAATGGTTTGATTACATGCATTGAGTTTCAATAATAAGTCGACCTTCCGGTCCGGTTTTATATGACCAATTTTTTGTATAAACCGTAAACCAAACGTTTGCTATGGTTTGAAAATTCGGAAACCGGCTGACCAAAGGTGATGATTGGTTCAAATATTGTTCGTTAATTGTTACATGATTACTATGATTTTTGTTACCCGCCGCATCGCGCGGGCACCCATTTAGTATATCATAGATAGATTAAAGATATAGATAAAGAAGTCAAATTAAAATTATAAATATATAAATTAAGTAGTGTAACCGAAGTGTCATTTGACCTTCATCACTATTATTCACAACACAACACAACACAACACAACACAACACAACACAACACACCTTTCAGACACAAGAATCTCCCACACAGAAGAGACGATCAATAACAATAACAACCATTTCATTTCATCTCATCTCCTCTCATCATCTGGTAATAATAATACTAACAATCTCTTCCCCTACTACTAATACTAATATTATTTCATTCTATGTATGTATATATATATATATAATCACACCAATCCAATAACTCATTATTCGAATTCGATTTTTTCTTCAATTCAGTTGCAAAATCAACTCATTATCGATTCGAATTTCATAAATTGAACTACTGATTTCTGTCTAGGGTTTCCAATTCCCGCGATTTAAACCTAGGGTTTCCGGACCAAACTCAAAGTTGGGGCTTTTTGCTTTTGTATGAAGATTTGGCGCTGTTTATGCTTTCGGATTCAACGCAGAGAGGAATTCGGTAACCGAGAGGCGATGATGACAGAGACGGATGGCATTTTGGTGAATAATGACGTGGAGAAGGGTAACAATATTAATAATAATAATAACGATGATGATGCAGAGCCTTCGTCGTCCGTGGTTGCGGCTGATCGCCAAATGGACGGTGTGGATCGGAATGTCAAACGTCCCAAAGTTGAATCTTTGACACTGTGAGAACTTCTATATGTTGCTTGATACTTTTTGGATAATAGAAAGAAAATGTGATTGATTAGGTTAAGATTTTATATGCTTTTGTTTTTCAAGAAATATCTAGATAAGTTGAGAAGCAATGAAGCTTCAACCTTTTTTTGGTTTCCCATTGTGCTGCCTTTTGAGTTTTGATTATGTTAGGCTTGTAAACGAACCAAATGTTCAGTGAACAGTTTGTGAAAAAATTGTTTCTTGTTCGTTTGGTTAAATGACTGAACATGAATTGAACGATCAGTTCGTGAACCGTTTGGTAGGAACTGAGAAGTTTGTTTATGTTCATATTTATAATAAACAAACGAACATTAACAAATTTTTTTGTTCATGTAGTTAAATGAGTGAACATGAATTGAACGTTTAGTGAATAGTTTGTGAACTATGTGGCAGGAACTTCTTATATGTTCATTTATTTAATAAACAAACGAACATGAACACAATTTTTTGTTCATTTAGTTTGCGAACGGACATTAACACATGTCTTTAACGCTCATTTGGGGCTGTGAACGTTCGTTACTTTGAATTTGTGTCTGTTTGTTCGTTTACATTAATATATATTCATTAGTTTAAATTTGTTTAAGTTCACTCGTACGTTTGTTAGGATATCTATTTGAAAGCTTTGGTCTTATTACAACTTAGTCTAGTTTTTACAACTTTTAAGGCCCCAATCATTCTTCATATTACTTTTTAACTGGTTTTAGCTCTTTTGTGTTTTACATTTAAGAATCGTTCGTCTATACTGTCAACGATCGAACATAACGGACGCATACATGTTTATATTTTTAACGAACGAACATAATGGACACATGCATGCTCATTTTCTTAACGAACGAACATAACGGACACAAACATGCTCATTTTTTTATCGAACGAACTTGGTTTTAAATTGCGCGCATATTGTGCTGATGCGATGTCTTGGGCGCATCACTGCTGTGATGCGTTGGGGTTACATGATGCGCTAATATTGTGCCGGATTTCGCATATTATTCACCGCGTCATTATGGTGAATTATTGGGGTTACATGAGGCGATGATGACAGAGACGGATGGCATTTTGGTGAATTATGCGGCCCTTTGCATAATGCGCTCTGATGCGCGCAACATGTAATTAGGGCTAGAATCGGACCTTTTCAATTGAAAACTGGGTTGGATCTTTTAGTCATGGAAGTTATTACTTACCTGGAGATGATAAAGAAGAATCGATGTAGAAGGTTGGGAGATGGAGGAGGAGGTGGCGGCTAAATTGATATATGATTATATAAACCCTAAAATTGTTATCATCTACTTGTCCATGAAGCTTTTTAGTTGTAAATTTGAACTAAAGGCTTTTCAATTTGTTTAATACATTATATATAAAATATATTGGGCCTAACAATCAGCAGAATTTTTGTTTACTGCTTTTACCCACGTTTCCAAGTTAGTAGCTAAGTTAGTTTAGGTAAACAATCAGCAAACTGTTCATTTATGTTTATTTACCCATATTTTTTATTTTTTTAAAGTTTAAAAGTTAAGACGTTAAAATATCATGTATAATTATTTTTTTAGAATTATTTTAACATAGAACGCATCAGATACGTGATGCGCTCGCATCGCGCATCAAATTTTGGGACATAACGCATCAGAGCGCTTCACGCTATTTAAAACCAAGCAAACGAACACTATCAAGAAAACACTGTTCATTTAATTGTTTGTGCTCGTTTGCTGGTTTAAAGTTAGACGAACAAACACTAACAAGAAAACCCTGTTTGTTTAAGTTTGTGTTCGTTTGATTCGTTTACGTGCCTAGTTATTGTTTCTGTGGACTAGTGTTTCTGGTTGCCATGTGTGGCTGTGTGCATGTTTGGCACATTAACATGAACTCTGATATAAACTGAAAGAAACTGTAAACTAAACACTACCATCTTTTCAGTATCATTGACGTTAGATTGGTTTTACATGACATTTTTCAACGCCTTTATAGGGAAGATGATGTCCCTTTTGCATATGCAACTAGTCAAGAAGAATATGAAATAATGCTAAATGGGGACCAACTTGTTGACTCTACCAGTGATGTTATGAATCAAGATGATCAAGTGTCTCAAATGGATCTAACTGATGACCTGTTACATATGGTATTTTATATTTTATGTGTATTTTGTTTGTATAAGTTTACGTGCAACTAATTTCAAAGTTTATTTTGTTAGGTCTTTTCTTTCTTGGACCAAATTAGTCTTTGTAAAGCGGCAAAAGTTTGCAAGCAGTGGCACACAGCCAGCACACATGAAGATTTTTGGTGGTTTTTAAACTTTGAAGATCGAAACATATCTCCACAAGAATGTAAGATTTTCTGTATTATCTTGTTTGGCTGATTATGTAAGACATGATTCTTCCTTTATTGTCATTTCTTATATGAGTTTTAGTGTGGAAATTAGTGGTTCAAACCGGTTCCCAAAAGTTCTCAATTCCAAAAAGTTCTCTTAGCTAGTCATTACTCATTATAGGAAATAATCATACACAATTCTAGCAGAGTATCTACAAAAGCAATATAGTATCCCTAAAAGGTTGTTAACTTGTGAAAACATATTTCTAGCTGTAAGATTACTAAAACAGTTATTGATCTTGTCTTCTTGCAGTTGAGGATATGTGTAATAGATATCCAAATGTAACTCAAGTGAACGTTAATGGACCTTCTTTGCATACGCTTGCTAAGCAATCCCTTTCATTAATAAGGCAATGATCTACTATTAGTTTTTATTCATTCAGTTATTTTGATTGATGATAAATTAGTGTCTTTTCAGGAATCTTGAAATCTTGACATTGGGAAAAGGTCAACTTTGGGACAGCTTCTTTCAAGCTTTACCTGATTGTACCATGTTAAACAGTTTAATTGTGACCGATGCGGTTCTTGGTAACGGGCATCAGGAGATACACATTTACCATGATAGGTTAAGGCACCTTCAACTTGTGAAATGTCGCATGGTCCGCATTTCTATCAGGTAATGCATTCCGCATTCGATTAATAAATCACAAAGGTCTAAATTGCTGCATTACTGAATTTTACAGAATGTGGTAAATTTGACCCATTTACTTATGAAGTACAGATTAGTTGATTTGGGCTATGTTTATTGCTGTAAACAGGCTGTGCCGAGCTCGAGCTCGAGCTCGTTTAACTTACGAGAGCTTAAGCTCAGCTCGTTTTGAGCTCTATTTTTAAGGCTCGAGCTCGGCTCGTGAGTAACTTTTCAAGCTCGAGCTCAGCTCATTTGTTATAAATTAAATAATATCTTCTTAATTATATTATATGCATATTAGTTATGCTTTTTATGTATAACGCAGTATACATTATTTAGTTATATTTGTCATAATATATTATATTATAATAATTATTATAAAAATATAAATTTAACATGGTAAGTATTAAGTAAAAGTTATGTCAGTAACAGGCTCATTTAGGATTGCGAGCCAGCTCGATTTCGATAGGTGAAGCTCGGGCTTGGGCTCGTTTATTAAACAAGCTTATTTTTAGGCTCGAGCTCGTTTAAGCTCAGCTGAATTTGAGCTTCTGATCTCGATTAGTTCATAGAGCGGCTTGGCTCGTTTACACCCTTGGCTGTCTTACATCTGTAATGGGTCAAATGGGGGTAAAGTAATAGTATAGTAAAAAAACCGAAAGGTCAAATCGTTTGAAATCCAAAATCACCATAATTATGTTATATCCCTAACAAGTCAAATGAGTAAATATAATAACAGCAAAAGTGAAATGCTTTAGATGGTAGAACGGGCTGAAAGTTAGCAGAAGTGTAAATTTAATATTTACAAATCACTCATTTTGTCACCTCTAGATTTTGCTATATAAATAATGTTATATAATTTACAGGTGTCCCGAACTTCAAACTTTATCCTTAAAGCGAAGTAGCATGGCACATGCTGTCTTAAATTGCCCTCTTTTACGTGACCTTGATATAGCATCTTGTCATAAGCTTCTAGATGCTGCGGTCCGGTCAGCTGCCACATCATGTCCACTCTTGGAAACCTTAGACATGTCAAACTGTTCATGTGTTAGTGATGAAACGTTACGTGAAATAGCCCAAATTTGTGAGAATCTTCATATTCTAAACGCATCCTACTGCCCAAACATCTCACTTGAGGTACTTTTTATTGGTTCTTTAACTTCTTTTCCAGTTATTAGTGTGATATCATTTACATAATCATAAGTTTATAATCCTTGTTTATTGATTTCTTTTTGTAGGCTGTAAGGTTTCCTATGCTGACTGTACTCAAGCTTCATAGTTGTGAAAGCATAACCTCTGCTTCTATAGCGGCTATATCTTGGAGCTTTATGTTGGAGGTTTGAACATTCTTTTTTTGCTTCTCAATATTAACTGTCAATTTTCTTTTTCTTTGATCTTTTTACACCCTTTTTATGATCCATGCCACAGGTTTTGGAGCTTGATAATTGCAGTTTATTGACATCCGTTCTCTTGGATCTTCCTCGCCTGCAAAATATCCGACTTGTACACTGTCGCAAGTATGCAATAGTACATTAATACATCAAAACACCAAATAGGAGGAGAATTATTAATTTTATTTCCAATTTAATCCTTGGCTATCTCTTAAGGGTTGATACATTCTAGGGTGTCAAGCGTGTCGGTTTGACGGTTGGCGGGTTGAATTCTTCAATCTGAACAGGACCCGCGATTTTATCCGTGTCAAAACATCAACCCTAACCCACATACACTTAAAATTGTGTAACCTGAACACGACCTGTTTAACCTATTTATGTAAACGTATCAAACGGGTTAGCGTGTTGAAACGTTCATCCTGAAAACGACTCATATTTTCATTCATATCAAAAACGTCAACCCTAACCCGCATACACATGAAATCACGTAAACCGAACACGACTCATTTAAGTTATTTATCTAAATGTATCAAATGGGCTGGTGGGTGATTATTAAGTTGTAAACATCTTAATCAAGTTAGTATGCTGTAGAAAAAAAGGGTTAAACGGGTCATAAACTGTTTAGTGGGTTGACATGCTTAACTAAACAGGTTGGCGGGCTAAATTGTTAATACTAAACGGGTTAAACAAGTCAACCGAACACGGCACATTTTTATTCGTGTTAAAAACGTCAACCTTAACCTACAAGGGTTGCCGGGTTATTATCAAGTTGTAAACGTGATAGTTGTGTCGGTGGATTGTAAGACAATGAGTTAAACGAGTTAGTGGGTCGACATGTTTGACCTTTAAACATGTTCTGTTTTCTTATACGGGTTAGATATATCAACTTAAAACCGGATTATATTATGATATTGATGTGGTTTCAGACTTGTGGACTTAAGTTTAAGGAGCATGGTATTATCTTCCATTAGAATCTCAAATTGTCCTTCACTTCTGAGAATCAACATCACATCAAGTTCACTGCAAGTACGTAATAAATCATCATCATCTCAATTTTTTGGGTTTTAAATTATAGATGTGTTTTTATTTAGGGTTTATGAGTTTCTACTATTTTGTGTATGCAGCAACTAATCTTGCAGAAACAGGAAAGCTTAACTACTTTAGAGCTTAACTGTGAATGCTTACAAGAAGTGGATTTAACAGATTGTGAATCTTTGACGAATTCAATATTTGAAGTTTTCAGTGATGACAGTGGATGTGGATGTCCCATGCTTAAATCTTTAATTCTTGATAACTGTGAGGTTAGTGATTACTACTGATGCTTATGGCTGTTAAAAACAGGGGCCCACTAAAGTCAAGTTTATTTGTTCTTCTAACCTCACACAACTTTCATTTGGCGTTCCAGTTAAATGTAGCTTTTTTGTAGATGTTAATTGTTTTGATACAAAGTGAGGCAAATGAAACATTTATGAATCTTGGTTACTAATTGATGATTATTTTTTTCAGTTTGACTTACTTCTAACAATTAAAACTTTGTTACTGTTAAATATAGGTTATTACTAGTCATTATAATTTGACAGGGTTTAGTTGTCTAAGTCTTTAGGGCCTGTTATATGTTTGTTAAGGGTTTTCGGTTTCTATATATTGATAGATCCCCCTCCATGTAATTACCGTTCAGATATATTATTGTTTTAGTTTCTCTTACAGTTAATATTTAGTGAATTTTTACTATTACCTCCTACCTGAAGTTAGTTGGAATAAAATATCATTCATTAGTGACCAAGATTATCTATATAATATACATTTAATTTTGCAACACTTGTTTTTTTTAAAATTATTTTTTTTTAATTATTACATAGGATTAGAACACCTATCAAAAGTACTTACCTTTAGCAGAACACAAATTTAGAGTGATTTAGGTGGAACAGTTGCGAAACTTGGTTAATGCTTAGTACTTAGGTGAGGTTTCCAAAAGAAAAAAAAACTGATATTTGGTTATTTTGTTTATTGGTTCAGAGGTTGACGGAGGTGGTTTTTAGTAGTAATTCTGTAAGCAGTCTTTCATTTGCGGGCTGTCGTGCGATAACTTCTCTTGAGCTTACTTGCCCTAATCTTGAGCAAGTCTCTTTGGACGGTTGTGATCATCTTGAAAAAGCAACCTTTTGTCCGGTAAGTAAACTAATAGCATATTCCTTTAATAATAAACCAAAAAAATCGACTATTTGCCACACAAACAAAACAATACAAGTGAACATCTAATGTTTTGAAACGTAATTTACTTAGTGCTCTTGTATTGTATCTCAATTTAATAAAAAGTAACTACGTCACTCTTTGTCATAATTATTTAGTTTAGTTTCATTCATGTATTGATGTATTCAAACAAAACTACATGCTTAACAACATATTTTATTATTTGTAAACTTAGTAAATACTACTATGGGTTAATTATAACCTTTCCATTATTGTATTTGGTTGATTTAGAAACGGAGTTTGTCTTTAAGTATGTTGTTTCGTTTGCATACACATTGATACTTGGATGTAGTTAAATTTATTAATAGTTACAAAAAAGGTCATGTATTTAACTTTTTGTTCGATTGAGATACATCACATTAGCACCAAATAACCGTTCAAACTATTTTGTGTTCATTTGAATTGTTTTGTTTGTATAACTATTAAGCAATATCTTGTTTATTTTTTAAGAGTCATTTTTCTCAAATTGATTGTTTAATGATCATAAAAAAGCGACTAAAAAATTTGTAATGTCCCATGTCTACTGGTTTGTCTCTACAATTATCCTCAACCTTGTATAGTTGTATTTATAGTTTCCTATCACTCTAAGTGATAGTTTTTATAATTTATAAGAACTTTCTATCTTGTATGCAAGTAGGTTTTATTGTTAACTTTTTTTCGGCTAGCACGCACTTCAATAATTACTTTTAATGTTTATCAAGATCTAGCTACAACTTGCAAGAAAAGAAATAATGTAAATGACATTATAATACAAAAAATGCATTTCTTTTCCAGTAATATCTTACTGTATAAAATTTCTTGATGAAAATAACGCATTTCTATTTTTTTTCTTTGCTAGGTTGGACTTCCGTATCTTAATTTGGGAATATGTCCTAAACTTAATGTACTCAATATTGATGCACCGAGTATGGTTCAACTTGAGCTGAAGGGATGCGGTGTTTTATCAATGTCATGTATCAATTGTCCTTTATTAAAATCTCTGGATGCTTCATTTTGCAGGTGAGGGGAACCTTCACTATGTAGGATGTTCACAGTCCAGTTCGGCTTGTTATGATGAAAGTTACGGGCCAGACCGCTAACTATGGTTTAAAAAAGAGACTAACCGTCGGTTGGGTCAATAGTTTTACCGGTTTGGCATTTTTACGGTTCAATTTGACGGTTTGAACTAATATATTATATTTTTTTTTCAAAATCATTAGTTTATATGAAAGGTTTTAAATGAAAAAAGTATCAAGAATAAATGTTAATGACCGGTTTGATTTACACAGCCGGTTCCAAGTCCAAACTGTTCAAACCGTCGAACCGCCTAAACTGAACTGTGAACCAAACTGTTAGGATCTCAAACTGGTTAACCTGACCGACTTGCTTCGGTTTGGGACTCTGGGCAGTTTTAACGGTTTATGAACAACTCTACTCTATATTATCTGTAACCAGTTTACTACCACTTTCTTCTTTAATATTTGTGCTAGCTTTTAAGCCTGTATATTTATAAATGGATCGATTTGGGCTGTGTTTAATCTCTTAAACTGGTCAAATGGTTTAAATGAATGTCATCCAGAGTCTATTTAAATACTAAGATTTAGAAATTCCTTGTAGTTATATTGTTTTTGAAACCATAAATAACCCATTAGTTATCTACTAAAATTTCTAAAATTTGGATGAAATTTGACATGGGACCATTTCAACTACTTTTTGTCCTCTCCTTAAAGGTGATGCTAACTTCGCATTTATTTCTTTTGCAGCCAATTAAAGGATGATTTCTTATCAACTACTACAGCTTCATGCCCTTTGATTGAGTCATTAATATTAATGTCATGCCAATCCATAGGCTCTGATGGACTCATGTCTCTTAGTTGCCTTCTTCATTTGACTTTACTTGACCTTTCCTACACCTTCTTGTTGGACCTGCAACCTGTGTTCAGTTCGTGTTTGCAGTTAAAGGTATAACTGCTTTCTTTTTAACCATTTCAATATCAAAATATTCCTGTTTTCACTTGCTTTTATTGTATGTCTACTGGCTTGTAAACAAACTGAACATTCAGTGAGCAGTTCGTGAATCGTTCTGCTGGAAGTTCACTTATATAATAAGCGAGCACGGACACATATCTTGTTTATTTATTTATGTTTGTAAACGTTCATTTAAATTCGTTTGTTAGTTTACGTCTGTTTGTGTTTTTCACTTTGCGTACGTTAATATATTCATTTAAAACTTTTTGGCCCATTCTTGGTTTTAAATCCTGTATAGGTTACCTGTACCGCATACTCGCATAGACTACTTGTACACAGGAGTTTTTTTTTGGTTTGACGTAAAACTACTTTGGTGGTGCTATTGCCTTTTCTTAAATTTATTTATCTTTATCATTTATTTTTTAGTGTTTAAATGTTAAGTTAAAATATTATCTATAAATAACAATTTTGTATTTTCTAATAATCAACGCCTCACATACGTGAGTAACGTGATGCATGTGCTTCACGCATTGTGTCGTGGCAAAACCAAGGGCCCATTACAATATGGCCTGGGGCCAAACACACACGTCACATTACCTTTAACTAGTTTTATCTCAGTTATGTATGTTCAGTTATGTTTGTTCATTAACCATTCATTTATACTCCTAACGAACGAACGAGAACATTTTCATTTCTTAACTAACGGACATAAACAAGAAAACCATGTTCGTATAATTGCTCGTGTTCATTTGTTTGTTCAGTTAAAAGTTTACGAATAAACACGAACATGCTTTGTTCGTGTTTGTTCGGTCCGCTTACAAGCCTATGTGTCTAACTCAAAACCTTGGAGCAACCAGTAAGGCTGTTCAAAACTGTGCAAACGCATTTTTAGTTACTAAATTCACTGAAACTGATCAGTTTTTGTTTCAATTAAGGTTTTAAAGTTGCAAGCATGCAAATACCTTACTGATTCATCACTGGAACCTTTATACAAAGTCAACGCTCTTCCCGCTCTCGTTGAGCTGGACTTATCATATGGAGCTTTATGTCATTCTGCCATTAAAGAGCTTCTCGCTTGCTGTACCCGTTTAACTCATCTCAACTTGAATGGATGTGTCAACATGCATGACATGAATTGGAGTTTGACTGTTGACCATGATCTTGACCTTGATTATGACCAACAGTCTCATCTTCTGCTACAAAATCTCAACTGTGTTGGTTGTCCAAATATTAAGAAAGTAGTTATTCCTCAATTGGCGCGTTTTTCTCATCTTTCGTCGTTAAATCTTTCGTTATCTGCCAACTTGAAAGATGTTGACTTGGCCTGTTCTAATTTGTGCTTTCTCAATCTAAGGTAATGACTTTTTGCTTTTAATATTATGCAAATTATTGACTTGGTTCTGTTGAAGATTTATTAATTTATTTATTCATTCGTTCATTATCTTAGCAATTGCTGCTCTTTGGAAACTTTGAAGCTAGAGTGTCCAAGATTGACTACCCTTTTTTTACAGGTATGCATTATTTCTTTTGGTTTGACTTTTGTGGTTGAGTTGAACAATACAATGTTTTCACTGGTTTGAAAATAAAAAATCTTGTGAAATATCTAAAATGTCCTCAGTGATGACAAACTAAATAACGGGTGGACAAATTGTATATCTTCTGTAACGGGAAAACAAACAAATTAATTTATCCAACAAAAAAACATGATATCATGTATAACCATTTCCAAATTTATGACATTTATACTCTTATTTTAAAAATTGCGTTAGAATACATGAGTTTGTAGCTTCTATTACTGAAATGGTTAAATATGTAATTTTGAATTTAAATATGCTTTATTTTAATTATTATTCTCTCTGTTATATAACAATTTCTTTTATGTCTCAAATAGTCTTGCAATATTGGCGAAGAAGCCGTTGAATCTGCCATATCACATTGCAACATGCTTGAGACGCTCGACGTTCGCTTCTGTTCAAAGGTAAGTCATTGAGTTAAATCCTATATTAATAATAATCACTTTGAAGTAGTTAATTATATATTCTTTTGGAACTCTAACAGATAAGTCCACCGAGCATGTTGAGGTTAAGAAGTGCATGCCCGAGTTTGAAACGTATATTCAACAGCCTGGTTCCAGTTTGATACATCAGTGAGTCGAACCGATTCCGAAGATGAAGTTTTGCATTTTGATTGTAGATGTGTAGATCTGTTTTGTGTTGTTTTTGTTTTCTTGTATTTTGGAGTGAGCATGTATGTCTCGAATGTAGTCGCAATAATTAATAAGATGATAATAAAGGCTTGTAATGTGAATTATAAAATTGATTGTTGCTGATAGATAAAAAGTTGCCTTCTAATATCATCTCAGGTTTATATCTTGCTGTCCGATATTTGTGCAATAATATAATATATAAATAGCAATAATGGTTGTTTAATAAAAATCTTTATTACAATAATATTAATTTCAATCATAAAAATGTCCTAAACCTAAAGTGCGCGAAGCCGGTTCATTGTTGCCTCCAATCTTGTTTCTAGTAAAGCAGAGCTCTATTGCATCACCGTCTTCGTCATCTGCATTGTTTGTAAACATATCCAGTATATACTTAACCAACCAAAACTTATAATAAGTAGCGACAATTTTTAAATACGAACTTATATGGATGCATGCATGCACTTATTAAAGCAAGCAAACCTCTCATTTTCGGTTTTGCCACGGTTAAGACAACCAAGTCCAACCAAGGGCAACTGACCATCCAAGTGAAACGCTCAACATATAATTTATTAATCATGAATATTTATGAAAAATGTGATGTGTAATAAACAAATGGCTCTTGTCCAACCTGATAAACAACCAAACTTGCATAAATCCGGCTGCGTAAAATCTATTTTCCTTGAGCATATATAGCCTTCTAACTGATGTGCCCATTCCTTTGGGACATACAGTCCCATTTAGTCATAACTTTAAGTGATGCAATTCGTTGTACATCATAAACATATTAAAAAATAGGTCAAGTCTAGTTATATTTTAGTAAGAAAGAGCGTAATGTATATGATTGAAAGCGAGTACTAATTAATCATTTACACGGATCCACGTGCTCTCTTAGTCGCCAAACAACAACGAGCTTTGGCACATTAATAAGATGTGGGTTTTCAAACACTATGGGGACTCGTATATGCCTTACACGACTCGTATAGCTATTTCGAATGAAATATATGTCTCGTGTGGGCCTATACGCCATGATATCTAATTCTTGTTCAATTCTTTTTTCAAAATTTTCACCTTATATCATATAGACGCTATATTATTCGTGTAGGTTTTAGTCAATGTCGTTTGACACCTTTATCAATTGACTTGTTTGTTTATCCAACCTCTCTATTGTCACACCCGGCCCTGAGCGGCGGAAACAGCCGGGCGCGCGCGAGTGGGGATTGATAATTAAGCACGGGCCATTGCAAACATTCATAGTAAGATTTTGATTGCGCATGAAATGTTTAATACAAATACATTACATTGTTTAAAAATTACATAAAAACATCCAAGTATAAAACTGTTGAAGATTTCCACGCCATATCCCCTTGCGCGGCGGGAACAACCACGCGCATCGAAGGGATAGAACTAAAATCTTCCAAAAAGCTAGTTTTAGATGTTCAGCGTGAGGTGCTCTAAGTGTGACTCCATGCGCTACCTAGTTATCTCCTGAAAGACACGTAAAAACATTTGAATCAGTATAAACTGAGTGAGTTCACAAGTTTTAGTAACTTGATAAATCGCATTGCATCATAGTCTTAATAAAAATCATATTGAAACACATTTCTGATTTCATGTCTAAACATATACTTGATAATCCGTATGAAAACATGGATCTGACACATATTTCTGATAAAAGTCGTTCAGCGGGCTACGCGCGATCATTACTGGAAGTGTGCTCGTCCATGCAAAGTGGCGCTGCCACTACGAGCGAAATAAGTAATACCGTCCCGCGGTTTACGCGCGAACATTTCTGGAGATGTGCTCATCCATGCAAAGTGGCGCTGCCACTACGAGCTAAATAATATAATGTCGTCCCGCGGTTTACGCGTGGACATTTCTGAAAAACCGTGCTCGTCTATGCAAAGAGGCGCTGCCCCTACGAGCTAATCAATAATTCCGTCCCGCGGGTTACGCGCGGACGTTGTGCCGGAAAACAAGGCGCTCGTCCATGCAAAGAGGCGCGACCCCTACGAGCGGGCTCAAACCCATAGTACTGCCCCATGACCATACTAGGCACTCGTCCATGCAAAGAGGTGCGACCCCTACGAGTGGGTGGATCAAACCAGCAGTCCCTACCCTTAGAGTTCCAATGGTAAAGTGATCACTTACTCGAGTTCTAGCGCACATACATCGAAAACCTTAGATACCGTTCGCATCGCTCATCATGAAATATAATTTAAACACATAATCGCTTGCATAGCTTGTAAGTATACCATGATAAAACATTATTTGAGTACGTGTCCCTCGCCCCGAAAACAGTTTAAAAACAGTGAAAACAGCGAGAATAGGGGCTGTGAGACTCACCTGTGGTTCTTGTTAAGGGATTAATCGAGATTCGGGTTTTCTTGGTGTTGGCCTCGGAATTGAAGGTCTAGAATACGATTAAATAACAAGAAGTATATATATTAAGATCAAGAATTAGGAGAATATAAGGGTTGGAAAGCAGATCTCAAGGTTATATTCTTGGCTTACCTGGTAACAGGATCGGAAACGAAAACAACGGATGCTTGGGAGATGATTAGTGCAAGTTGCAGTTCTTAAGAGAGAAGTTTGAAGTGTGTTTTGGGTGATAATTTAGGTTACATATTTATAGGCAAACTCAAGGAAACACAATCCCTTGCTTTAGGGGATTGTAATCTCTTCATATCTAGGTGTAATGATGATAAAGTATGGAAATTATTATTATTTATTTAAGAGTGGAGTAGTGGATAAAAGATTTTGATTTGATTTGGACAGGACATGCAGGTCTGTGGTTGGTGGGAGTAGGGTGGCTGACAGTTGACTTTTCATGTTACAGTGTGCTTTTTCAGGTACTTTGTCAGTGTACAGTAAAAAGTGGAAAATCTCTGAAACACGCTACCGTTTCTTTTTGGGCGGGAGTAATCTCCTTACATCTGGAGAATAGACTAAGTGTTCTGCGCGTATCACTTTGTGCGCATAGCTTTCTGCGTGAAGGACATTTCTTTGCTGCGGGTAGGTGCGTGACCTTCTCGCAGTCAGGGACATTGAGTTTCATTTGTAGATTCTCCAGGTGGTCTTGGTATTTCAACATAGTGATCAGTCATGTTGAAGTCAATTCCATCTTGGAGCTTCAGACAAACTAGTTCTCAATGTTCCCGCCATGCGGGGAGGTTAGTTCCCCTTCCGCACGCGCATGAACGATTTGGGATGCACCCGCCTTAGCATCATGCGAGACGGTCAACCCATTAGACAACATTAAGTTATAGAAACATAAAACCAATACACTCGCGCATGGCGCATATAACATATGCCCACGCAGGTTCTTAACATGGTGCGCTCGCGCAGGGTGCTCATAACAAATACCCGCGCCGATTCTAACATAGCGCGCTCGCGCAGGGCGCACATAACATGCCCGCGCTGACTAATATGGCGCGCTCGCGCAGGGCGCACATAACGTGCCCGCGCTGATTCTAACATAGCGCGCTCGCGCAGGGCGCACATAACATGCCCGCGCTGACTAATATGGCGCGCTCGCGCAGGGCGCACATAACGTGCCCGCGCTGATTCTAACATGGCGCGCTTAATATTTACAATCACCTAATTATTAGGTTGATTACTTAGTTTATAGGATTGGGAAATTACCGGGTGTCACATTCTCCCCCTGTTAAGCGAATTTCGTCCCGAAATTTAGGAGACGTTGCTGGCAGAAGCCATGTTCTGAAAGAGGTGTGGGTATTTCTGGCGCATTTGATCTTCTCTTTCCCAAGTGAATTCAGGCCCACGCCTTGAGTTCCATTGAACCTTTACTAACCTGATTCGACTTCTGCGCAACTTTTGTTCTTTCCAATCGGTTACGGCTATAGGCTCTTCTACGAAGTGCAGTTGTTTGTCGGTGTGAATCTCTTCCAACGGTAAAATCAACGTTTCATCAGATAAACACTTTTTGAGGTTGGACACATGAAACGCATCATGAACTCCACTGAGTTCGGCGGGTAAACGGAGTTTATAAGCAACCGGACCGATCCTTTCCAGGATCTCAAATGGTCCGATGTAGCGCGGATTCAACTTTCCTCGCTTGCCGAAACGGGGGACTCCTTTCCATGGAGAGACTTTCAAAAGTACTTTATCCCCTACTTGAAATTCCAATGGTTTCCTTCGCACATCTGCGTAGCTCTTCTGTCTATCGCGCGCTGTCTTAAGGCGATCCCTTATCTGAAAAATCTTGTCTGTTGTTTCTTGGATCAATTCTGGACCAGTCATTTGCTTGTCACCCACTTCAGCCCAGCACAGTGGGGATCTACACTTGCGTCCATACAAAGCTTCAAACGGCGCAGCCTTGATGCTTGTGTGATAACTGTTGTTGTAAGAAAATTCAACCAATGGGAGATGAGTATCCCAGCTACCACCGAAATCGATTGCGCACGCGCGCAGCATATCTTCCAATGTCTGGATTGTTCGCTCGCTTTGCCCATCCGTTTGGGGATGATATGCCGTACTCATGTCAAGACGAGTACCTAAAGCCCCTTGTAACGATCTCCAAAACCTTGATGTGAACCGACTATCTCTATCAGAAATGATGGACACTGGGACTCCATGTTTTGAAACTACTTCTCGAATATACAGTCGGGCTAACTTTTCCATCTTATCGGTTTCCTTGATCGGCAGGAAGTGCGCTGACTTAGTTAGCCGATCTACAATAACCCAGATCGTGTCATAACCCCCAGGTGTCCTTGGCAGTTTGGTGATGAAGTCCATAGAGATTTGTTCCCACTTCCACATGGGAATTTCTGGCTGCTGAAGTAACCCCGACGGCTTCTGATATTCAGCCTTTACTTTTGAACACGTCAGGCACTTACTGACATACGTCGCGATGGCGCCTTTAAGATTGGGCCACCAATACAGCGCTTTAACATCTTGGTACATCTTGTCTGCGCCAGGATGTACGGAATACCGCGTCTTGTGAGCCTCTTTTAATACTCGCTCGCGCAATCCTCCCTTGAGAGGGACCCATATGCGGTTAGCGAAATATAGATTGCCGTTCTTAAGTTCCAAACTCTTAATCATACCCCCAAGGGATTCGTTTTTAGCAAACTCTGGTTTCAAAGCTTCTTGCTGAGCGTCTCGGATGCTGGTAAAGAGATCTGCGCGAATGGTCAGCCTTAGAGCCTTGACTCGTAGCGTTTTTATTCGCTCCTTCCTGCTTAGCGCGTCTGCCACCACATTCGCCTTTCCAGGGTGATACTTTATTTCACAATCATAATCATTCAACAATTCAACCCATCTTCGTTGCCTCATGTTTAAATCCTTTTGATCAAATATATGTTGAAGGCTCTTGTGATCCGTAAATATTATACACTTTGTACCATAGAGGTAATGGCGCCAAATCTTTAGCGCGAAGACAACCGCTCCAAGTTCCAGATCATGCGTTGTGTAGTTCTTTTCATTGGTCTTGAGTTGGCGCGAGGCATACGCTATGACTTTGTCTCGCTGCATAAGGACACATCCGAGTCCCTGATGTGAAGCGTCGCAGTAAACGACGATGTCGTCCGTCCCCTCGGGCAGAAACAAAATTGGCGCACTACATAACTTCTGTTTCAACATTTGAAACGCTGCTTCCTGATTTTCGCCCCAAACAAACTTCTTGTCTTTCTGAGTTAGCGCGGTCAGAGGTAGAGCTATCTTGGAGAAGTTCTCAATGAAGCGTCGATAGTAGCCAGCTAGTCCTAGGAATTGCCTCACCTCAGTTGGGGTTTTTGGCGCTTCCCAGTTTTCGATGGCCTTGACTTTGGAAGGATCAACGTGTATTCCTTTCTCGTTTACAACGTGACCGAGAAAGTGAACTTCTCTAAGCCAAAACTCGCACTTGGAAAACTTCGCATACAACTTTTTTTTCCTCAACAATTCCAAAATCAATCTCAGGTGTTGCTGATGCTCGGCCTTGGTCCGAGAATAAATCAGAATATCATCTATAAATACAATCACAAACTTGTCCAAGTATGGTTTGCACACGCGGTTCATCAGATCCATGAATACAGCCGGCGCATTAGTTAGCCCGAAAGGCATCACTAAGAACTCATAATGGCCGTATCTAGTTCGGAAGGCTATTTTCGGCACATCTTCCTCATGGACCCTAAGTTGGTGGTATCCGGACCGTAGATCTATCTTCGAATAATAACTGGATCCTTGCAACTGGTCAAATAAGTCGTCAATCCTCGGTAAGGGGTACCGATTTTTGACTGTCAGCTTATTCAGCTCCCTGTAGTCAATACACATTCTGAACGAACCATCCTTCTTCTTAACAAACAGTACTGGAGCTCCCCAAGGTGAAAAGCTTGGGCGTATGAAACCCTTATCCAATAGTTCCTGTAACTGATTGGATAGCTCTTGCATCTCAGATGGAGCTAGTCGATAAGGCGCTCGAGCTACTGGCGCAGCTCCTGGGACTAAATCAATACGAAACTCGACTTGTCGCGGCGGCGGTAATCCGGGCAAATTTTCAGGAAAAACTTCTGGAAATTCGCGCACTACTGGTAAGTCTTCAATTCTTCGCTCATCTCCTTTCTTCTCTACTACATGCGCCAGGAAGGCGTAGCACCCTTTCCTTAGGCACTTGCGCGCCTTTAGGCACGAAATTAGTTTCGTCGCAACTCCCCTTCTTTCCCCTTGAATCACCAAGGTTTCTCCGTTCAACAGTGGGACCCGAACCTGCTTCTCATGGCAAATAACTTCCGCGTGGTTCTCGACTAACCAATCCATACCTATCACAATGTCAAAACTTCCCAAGTCTATTGGCAACAAGTTAATATTGAACCCGTGACCTCCCATGACTATTACACATTGTTCAGTTCTTTCGTTCGCGCATAACTGCCTACCATTGGCTAGTTCTATAGTATAAGGTGTGTCTAGCCTACTGGTTGCTAGGCCTAGGGAGTCTTTAAACTCAGCGGATATAAAACTTAGGTCAGCGCCAGTATCAAGTAAGACAGATGCAAAATGTCCGTTAAGCAAAAACGTACCGGTTACCACATTCGGCTCTTCTTTAGCTTCGCCTGCGCCGATCACAAAAGCTCTCCCGCGAGCTTGGTTTCCCTTTTGCGGGCAATCCCGACTAAAATGCCCTGGCTTCCCGCATGCGTAGCAGTTGTCGCTCGCTCCAGCTTCTCTGACACGGCAATTCATAGTCTTGTGCCCTGGTCTGCCACATTTGGCACATTCGATTCTTGCGCATTCACCCTCGTGGTGATACTTGCATTTGTTGCACCATGGGCGAGGCCCGCTGTATCCTTTCCTTGATGGCTCCGCGGCTTGGATCGCGTAAGCCCTTGCGCTCTCCTGCTTCTTGAACGGTGGCTGCTTGGAGTCGGACCCTCGGTGGTGAGAGTTCCACTTCCTCTTGGGATCAGAGGTTCGCTGCTCGATTCCGCGCGTAGTTAACATACCCGCACGGACCGTATCCCTTGTAAGGGTGATGGCCCGCGCTACCGCCTCATCAAAGGTTGGAGGCGCTGCGGCGTTGAGCGGAACCCTAACAACAGGAGGTAACCCAAAGATATACCTCTCGATCTTCTTTTCCTCCGTGTTTGCCATGTCTGGCACCAACTGGCAAAGCTCGTTGAACCGGTTGTTGTAGGCGTCGATATCCGTTCCTACCATGGTGTGGTTCCAGAATTCCTGTTGTAGGTTCTGAATTTCTGCGCGAGAGCAGAACTTTCTCATCAACATTTCCTTCAGTTCCTCCCAGGTCTTGTGAAGAGCAACTTCTTGCCCCAAGGTTTTCACTTGAAGCTTCCACCAAGAAGAAGCTGCTTCTTGGAACATGCAGGTCGCGTAAAGGACCTTCTGGTTCTCACTACATCCGCTAATGGAGAGAACTGTCTCCATCTTGTCAATCCAGTTGTAGAGCCCAATGGCCCCTTCGGTACCCTTGAATGGCCAGGGCTTACAGGCCATGAATGTCTTGTAGGAGCATCCTTTGTCCAAGGCTCCTGATTCGGGTTCTGGGGTCTCATTCTGACGACCCTGACTTGATTCGGCCTTGCTGGCCTCATGTGTTGCGATTGCTTGCGCGATTATTTCCGCGAGTTCCTCGGGTGTCATGGTAATTCCCTTGGCTTTAGTTGGAGGCATTCTCGCTTTAAAAGAGTGAAAACATATCAATCTTAGCGCATGTATTCTGAGCACATAATGTTATCATTATTTACTAGACACTGTGTGACCCGTGTTCCTAAGTGTGTGTATAGTTTCTTTTGAAAATATTTCATGCGATTTCCCCCAACGGTTATAGTCTAGGTTAAAACTTCTTTTCCTAGTTCGCTATAACCAGTGCTCTGATACCAATCTGTCACACCCGGCCCTGAGCGGCGGAAACAGCCGGGCGCGCGCGAGTGGGGATTGATAATTAAGCACGGGCCATTGCAAACATTCATAGTAAGATTTTGATTGCGCATGAAATGTTTAATACAAATACATTACATTGTTTAAAAATTACATAAAAACATCCAAGTATAAAACTGTTGAAGATTTCCACGCCATATCCCCTTGCGCGGCGGGAACAACCACGCGCATCGAAGGGATAGAACTAAAATCTTCCAAAAAGCTAGTTTTAGATGTTCAGCGTGAGGTGCTCTAAGTGTGACTCCATGCGCTACCTAGTTATCTCCTGAAAGACACGTAAAAACATTTGAATCAGTATAAACTGAGTGAGTTCACAAGTTTTAGTAACTTGATAAATCGCATTGCATCATAGTCTTAATAAAAATCATATTGAAACACATTTCTGATTTCATGTCTAAACATATACTTGATAATCCGTATGAAAACATGGATCTGACACATATTTCTGATAAAAGTCGTTCAGCGGGCTACGCGCGATCATTACTGGAAGTGTGCTCGTCCATGCAAAGTGGCGCTGCCACTACGAGCGAAATAAGTAATACCGTCCCGCGGTTTACGCGCGAACATTTCTGGAGATGTGCTCATCCATGCAAAGTGGCGCTGCCACTACGAGCTAAATAATATAATGTCGTCCCGCGGTTTACGCTTGGACATTTCTGAAAAACCGTGCTCGTCTATGCAAAGAGGCTCTGCCCCTACGAGCTAATCAATAATTCCGTCCCGCGGGTTACGCGCGGACGTTGTGCCGGAAAACAAGGCGCTCGTCCATGCAAAGAGGCGCGACCCCTACGAGCGGGCTCAAACCCATAGTACTGCCCCATGACCATACTAGGCACTCGTCCATGCAAAGAGGTGCGACCCCTACGAGTGGGTGGATCAAACCAGCAGTCCCTACCCTTAGAGTTCCAATGGTAAAGTGATCACTTACTCGAGTTCTAGCGCACATACATCGAAAACCTTAGATACCGTTCGCATCGCTCATCATGAAATATAATTTAAACACATAATCGCTTGCATAGCTTGTAAGTATACCATGATAAAACATTATTTGAGTACGTGTACCTCGCCCCGAAAACAGTTTAAAAACAGTGAAAACAGCGAGAATAGGGGCTGTGAGACTCACCTGTGGTTCTTGTTAAGGGATTAATCGAGATTCGGGTTTTCTTGGTGTTGGCCTCGGAATTGAAGGTCTAGAATACGATTAAATAACAAGAAGTATATATATTAAGATCAAGAATTAGGAGAATATAAGGGTTGGAAAGCAGATCTCAAGGTTATATTCTTGGCTTACCTGGTAACAGGATCGGAAACGAAAACAACGGATGCTTGGGAGATGATTAGTGCAAGTTGCAGTTCTTAAGAGAGAAGTTTGAAGTGTGTTTTGGGTGATAATTTAGGTTACATATTTATAGGCAAACTCAAGGAAACACAATCCCTTGCTTTAGGGGATTGTAATCTCTTCATATCTAGGTGTAATGATGATAAAGTATGGAAATTATTATTATTTATTTAAGAGTGGAGTAGTGGATAAAAGATTTTGATTTGATTTGGACAGGACATGCAGGTCTGTGGTTGGTGGGAGTAGGGTGGCTGACAGTTGACTTTTCATGTTACAGTGTACTTTTTCAGGTACTTTGTCAGTGTACAGTAAAAAGTGGAAAATCTCTGAAACACGCTACCGTTTCTTTTTGGGCGGGAGTAATCTCCTTACATCTGGAGAATAGACTAAGTGTTCTGCGCGTATCACTTTGTGCGCATAGCTTTCTGCGTGAAGGACATTTCTTTGCTGCGGGTAGGTGCGTGACCTTCTCGCAGTCAGGGACATTGAGTTTCATTTGTAGATTCTCCAGGTGGTCTTGGTATTTCAACATAGTGATCAGTCATGTTGAAGTCAATTCCATCTTGGAGCTTCAGACAAACTAGTTCTCAATGTTCCCGCCATGCGGGGAGGTTAGTGCCCCTTCCGCACGCGCATGAACGATTTGGGATGCACCCGCCTTAGCATCATGCGAGACGGTCAACCCATTAGACAACATTAAGTTATAGAAACATAAAACCAATACACTCGCGCATGGCGCATATAACATATGCCCACGCAGGTTCTTAACATGGTGCGCTCGCGCAGGGTGCTCATAACAAATACCCGCGCCGATTCTAACATAGCGCGCTCGCGCAGGGCGCACATAACATGCCCGCGCTGACTAATATGGCGCGCTCGCGCAGGGCGCACATAACGTGCCCGCGCTGATTCTAACATAGCGCGCTCGCGCAGGGCGCACATAACATGCCCGCGCTGACTAATATGGCGCGCTCGCGCAGGGCGCACATAACGTGCCCGCGCTGATTCTAACATGGCGCGCTTAATATTTACAATCACCTAATTATTAGGTTGATTACTTAGTTTATAGGATTGGGAAATTACCGGGTGTCACATCTATCATCAAACAACTATATTTTTTACAAATTTTGATTGATTAAAAATTTGTGCATGTACAAGCAAGTCAGGTCTATAGAAGTCATTTAGACCTATACAACTTGTATAGGGCTATGTGAGGCACCACAAATAGAAACTAAAACACGCCGACACAAACCAACACAATTCAGGTCTTATATAACTCGTATAGTCCTATATTGGTGTCTGGATAACCAATGTGGTGTTTGTAGAACGCAAGCCAAAAACATTCTTGTCTTTCTTATATATAAATTATTAATATATTATATATTAATATTTTCATTTATTGTTTTCCCACCCTCACGTATGAACCATTTTTAAGGTTAAAAGAACAAGACCCTTATATCCATTCCAACCATACGCTGTTGCCAATACTTTATAAACGGTTCTGTTTTGATTACTATGCAAAGTTGTTAAGTTTCTTTTGGATTTTTGTAATTCCGGATTTGTGTGGATTTATGATTATTATTCTAGAATCAATATGTAATCATTTATGTTTGTTTGTTTGTTTGTTTGTCAGTTAGTGTCGTTTATGTTTGTTTCCCCGTTAGGATCGTTTTTGTTCATATGCCTGTTAGCGTCCGGTTATGTCCGTTTGTGTTTGATAGTGTTCGCTTGCGTTCATTCACAATATTAACGAACAAACACGAACAAAAATTTTCATTTGATAGAATGTTCATGAATCGCTTGTTTATCAGACAAAAGCTTAACACACGAATATGTTGGGTTCCAGTGGTGATCAGTCAACGGTTTAACAATTAAACCCGGTTTTACTTAAATAGGTTTCATAATTATTTAATCACATTAATATAAGAATACGCAGCGGAATATTAAATCGAGTAATCACCAAAAACGGAACCATACAGGATCCGGTTACATACGATACGAGTACGAGTCAAAACAACCAAGTTAAATATAAATCAACAATGACGATATTTAAGTTTACCTCGGTTAATGATTAACCGGTTGAGACACCAAGGTTCAACGAACGTTGCTAGTTGACGAACTGAAACGAATGGCGGCTTTGCGGTGGCACCGAACTGTAACAGCAGCGGCGGCAGCGAACAGGTGCGGCGGCAACGAACAGGTGCGTTGGTAGTGACGGACCTGATGGGCGGAACAAGCGGCACGACAGATGGTGGCGGTTTCCGGCGAGTCGCTAGTTGTATATGGCGGCAATATTATATACGGCGAATATATACGTGAACGAAAATCAATTTGTGCATGAGGCTGATGTCCCATAAATCAGTTATGTCCTAATCATTAGGTTATCATAATATATTATATATATATATATAATATACCTTATAATAACCCTCAAGCCCAACTTCGTTAACCACTTGTTTAAAGCCCAGCTCGTTTAATATAAGTAAACATTAGATATTATTTATTATTTATATCTCATATAAATAATAAATATTTATCTTCGCCATTTACCGGTTAAACAGTTTAAGCGGATTTTGGTTCGTTGCCCAAGGTGTAACTCTCGCGGGTCACGACCTAGTCGGCCACGTTGACTTACCCGAACCGGTCCATAATTCCAACGGTCTCCCACTTGGACGGTTTTCGGTTAAGTTGCTCAACGCTGACAGCTAGCGGTGCTCTAGCTACACATAGCTTCCCCCAACAGGTTATGACATTTTAAATCATTAACCAAAAGATCTTGGAATACACTATTGCAAGATAATGAAAATATAGTAATCGTTGTCATCTATCCTTTCCGTATAAGACACCAATTGAACAATGAGACATGGATCAGATCAATCTCATATGGCGTTCAACCATTATCGTTTTCGTTCTCGAGTCAAAGTGGTCCAATCAAACACACAGTAAGTTTGGGTGAGGCCTCACACTTTACCAGTTTGAATCAACGAAGGCGCCAAGATGTCTAACTATTACATATCATGTAAGAGTACAGAATCTCATCTTGATTACATACAACTCCCACTGAACTTCAGAATACTCCCAACCAATGCCTTTATGACTGGCAGTTACGCGACAGCGATTGACACTGATCAAAGAATACATTTAGTAAACTAAAGTTCTAATATGTATCTCAGGTCTAAGGATACTAAATGAGCATACCAATATCAAATGCATCTTATGACTAAGATCCATGAAGATGATTTGATGCGAGTTACATCCAACGTCATTCATAATGAGGTTTGTGAGTTTGGAAGTCAACTCCTTGAGTCCAAAGTCAGAATAGTCTTAATTCAGAATCGCTCACACGAGTCTGACCGACTACGGATAATTTAGAATACAATATTCATGGATTAAACGTATTAAAATGAACACAGTTATAATATTCAACGTTTGCATTTAACCATTAAACCAAAAGAGAACTCAAAAGTATAACTGTTTAAATGTTCATACATCCAAGTACTAAATCAAAACAAATTACTAGCTAATCTAAGTCCGATAGCATCCTTGTGATGGTCATGCTTGTTCTGAGTCATCGGCTTAGTGAACGGGTCTGCTAGGTTTTGATCTGTGTCTACTTTGCTTATCACGATGTCTTTATGTTCCAGTAATTCTCGTACATAGTGGAACTAAAAATGTGCTTGGCCATGATGAAAATTGGGCTCTTTGGCTTGAGCAATAGCACTTGTGTTATCACATATTACGTCGATCATTTTCCTAAACTTGGAACCAGATCGAGGTTGGCTATGAATTTCTTCATCCAAGCAGATTATGAGTGAGAAACATCTTGGTCACTCTGGAAGTTAGCATCAGTGTAACACCTTACAGTGAGCTCATCTTCCACTCCTTCAAACACTAAGAACATATCTTTGGTCATTTTCTAGTGCATAACATAACGTACATGAAAGAGCCAATTGATGAAGCATATGGAATTGCTTGCATGTGTTTTGTCTCAATGTTCGTTACCGGAGATTGCAATTTCCTCAACACGGTTCTTTTAGCAATGAGAACAGCTCCTTTCTTGGAGTTAACCATTGAGAAGTGTGCCATGACCTTGTCTATGTTTGTACTTTGACTTAGCCCTAGAATTCGCTTAGATCTATCTCTATAGATCTTTATTCCCAGAATATATGCGGCTTCTCCAAGATCTTTCATTGCAAAACAAGATTCCAACCATTACTTAACTTCCTTAAGAATAGGAATGTTGTTTCCAATGATCAGTATATCATCCACATACAAGATGAGGAATGATATAGTGCTCCCACTAGCCTTTCTGTAAACACAAGGCTCATCTTCATTTTTTGATAAAACCAAACTCTTTGATTTTCTCATCAAAGTAAAGATTCCGGCTTCGAGATGCTTGCTTAAGTCCATAATTGGACCTGTTCAATTTGAAAACCCTATTAGGATATTTATGATCGACAAAACCTTCAGGCTGAACCATATAAACATCTTCAGAAAGATGCCCGTTAAGAAAAGCGGTTTTGACATCCATTTGCCATATCTCGTAGTAATATACGCAGCTATGGCAAGCAATATCCTTATTGACTTTGTCATAGCAACGGACGAGAAGGTTTCATCATAGTCAACACCTTGAGTTAGAGTACAACCTTTCGCGACTAGCCGTGCTTTATAGGTTTGCACATTTCCATGCATGTCGGTTTTCTCTTGAAAATCCATTTGCTCCCTACTGCCCGACTATCGAGGGTAGCTCAACCAAGTTCCAAACTTGGTTATCATGCATGGATTGCATCTCGGCGTTCATGGCATCTTGCCATTTCTCGGATTCCGGATCCAAGATAGCAGATATGTAGTTAGTAGGCTCGTCGCCGGACTCGGCTACTAATAAGACTTCGGGACCATCTAAATGCCATAGGTATCTAGAATTTGGTACGGGAGTCTTGCTACTTCTGCGAACGCTCGTGTTCACGTCTGATGTATCAGCAGCAATAACTTGTTGATCAGACGCTCCAACTTCCTCAGCGGTTGTTTGTGGTTCTTGAATTTTTTCAAGATCGACAATGTTATCTCCAGTTCCTTGATTGAGAAATTTCTTCTCAAGGAAGTGGCCTTTCCTTTAGATAGAAATCGTATTTGTATCAGGATAAAAGAAGTAATAACCGCTTTGGTTATAGTATCCGACGAAAACAACTTTTACGCAGTGGGGATCAAGTTTGTCATCAGACTCACTTGAGATGTAAGCATCACATCCCCATACTCTAAGGTAAGACAATTTGGGCTTCTTTCCCTTATGCCATATCTCATATGGGGTTTTGTCTATCTTCTTGGTTGGAGCTACATTGATAATGCGGGCGGCGGTCATAAGGGTGTGACCCCAAAAGGAGTGAGGCAAGTTAGTTCTACACATCATCGATCAAACCATGTTTAGAAAAGTTCGATTTCTCCTCTCGCTCACGCCATTATGTTGGGGTGTGCCAGGTGGAGTGAGCTGTGAAACAATTCCATGCTCTTTTAGATGAGTGATAAATTCTGAACTGAGATACTCTCCACCTCAATCTGATCGAAGCATTTTAATGGTTTTTCCAAGTTGTTTTTCCACTTCGTTTTGAAACTCTTTTAACCTTTCAAAAGTTTCGTGCTTGTGTTTCATAAGATACACATAAGCGTATCGACTATAATTGTCGATAAAAGAAACGAAGTATCTTTCATGGTTTCTAGTCATGGTTCTGAAAGGTCCACATCATAATGTATGAGTCCTAACAGATCACTTGCTCGTTCACTTTTATGAGTAAAGGAGTCTTTGGCGAGTTTGCCAGCTAAGCAAGATTCACAATCATCAAACGAGTCCGGTCCTGTGGATTCAATAATCCCTTCGGATTGGAGTCTTTTAACTCTTGCCTTGCTTATGTGGCTAAGTCAGCAATGCCATAGAAAAGTATCATTGATGCTAGTCTTGATACGTTTTGAAAGATGATATACGTTATTATCAGGTTGAATATCAATCTCATAAATACCATTTCGAGGTTTAGCCTCAAAATAAAAGATATCATTTAAGTAAGCAGAAATACCCATGCCATTAAAAACGTACTTAAAACCTTGTTCAAGCAACAATGAAAATGAAATGATGTTTCTGGTCAAACCAGGAGCATACAAACAATTGTTCAAAGGAAAAACTAGGCTAGATGGACAAGTAAAATGAAAAACTCCAGTTGCCAGAACTGGTACTCTATTCCAATCTCCAACGATGAGTTCCATGCTGCCTTTATTTAGTTTCTTCCACTTCTCAGGCTCCTGCAAGACATTAACAATGTGGAAACCACACCCGGTATCAAATACCCATGTGTTGCTAGAGACAGTGAAAAGTTCAATAACGTATATGAAAATACCTCGAGAAGAGCCTTCACCATTGGCCTTCCTCTTTGCTAGCTCAGCTAGATGCTCGTGGCAGTTACGCATCCAGTGCCCCATCTTGTTGCACTTGTAGCACTGGCGCTCCTCAGGAGGCGGCGGTGGTGCCTTTGCAACTTCCTTGTTAGTGTTGGTGGTAGATTTGGCAGCAACAGTAACCTTCTTCTTGCCTTTTCCCTTATAACCCTGATTCTTGGGTTTAAGCTTCTGTACACCAGCAGATCGGATCATCAGAACTTGATTGGTCCTAGAAGGAATGTTCATCTCAGCCGTTTTGAGCATGTTGTGCAGCTCCGACACTGTCTTTACCCAGCCATTCATGTTGAAATTCATTACGAACTGGCCGTATGAGCTGGGGAGAGAGTTGAGGATGAAATCCGATGCCATCTCATCAAGCATGGGATAATCAAGTTTCTTAAGCTGATCGATGTGCCCCTTCATTTTAAGAACATGCACACTGACGAGAGACCCTTCTGCCATCTTGCAACTTATGAGTTGTTTCATGGTATCGAACCGTTCCTGACGGGCTTGTTTCTGGAACATGCCCTTGAGTTGTTCCAACATCTCATAGGCGCCAAAGTCTTCTAAGCCTTTAGCAAGCTCAGAAGTCATGGTGGCTAGCATAATATAGGAGACCTCAGCCGAGTCATCCCTATGCTTGTCAAGAGCTTTTCGAGCAGCAGCTGTGTTGTTTTCAGGCTCGTTTGGAACAGGTCCATCGAGAACATACAAACGCTTTGCCATTGTAAGAACTAGTCTTAAGTTGCGGTGCCATCGATGAAGTTGGTACCGTTTAGCTTATCCTTCTCAAGGATAGTCTTAAGTGCGTATGGTGTGTTATCGTTTGATGACATCTGATTAAATAAGCAAAAGTAAATTTAATTAGTATTTTCGACGTTGTAGTCCTATTATTAATGACCCAATTACATTAATGAAATAGAAGCTTGGGAATCTGGCTTCCAGTTATTAAAGGCAGCTGTAGCATACAACATTAATAAGTGGTTAGGCAGACTGACAACGATTGTCAATTGTGAATAGAGCACAACTCTTGGTTATGAGGCCTATGGAGAAGATTGTCCGTATAGAAACGTTTAGCCTCATCTTTGTCCACTTTGAGTCTCCAGACAGCTTTAGCACGTAACAGGAGAGTAAAGTAATAGTTGTCCTAGTACAGTGACGTGTGAAATGGCCGGATGTGTCAACGAAGCACTTTCACCTTGATGGGATAGGCTAGAAAACAAGTGCGGTGCTTTAGCTCCAAACACTCGAAATTTTGCAGTATGTCTCAAGTGTGACTTGTAGTAGGATTGACACAAACTATTGGTTTTATATTGGGATTAATTTTAGAATTACCAAATAGAGTAAAAGTCAAATTTTACTTTATTTATTATCGGGACAATAATGATGAACCCTTTCATCTCTCATGACGCTTAGTTTTAAATAACCTATTAAAAACTAAGTTTGTCGTGATACGTCTAACCAATTTTTAAGTTAATAGAGAACTATTAAGTTATAAGGTTTTGGAAAATCAAATTTAGTTTAATTTTGCAAAAACTTTATTAGTTAATTAAAATTTATTTTAATATATTTGATATTAGGTCGGTGGTATTATAACCTATTATAATCAAGCAAGCAACCACAATAGCAAACAAGAATATGTAAATCTTAAACGGCCAAAAGGTGATTGGTCTTGCTAGAGCCTATTAGCAAGACCAATCGGGTCAAGGGGTCACAACACAAAGAACCACAAGGATGGACTCCTGGTGCATCCGGTCATCTTTGCTAACTCTCACTGACTTCAAGAACTCCACGAGCTCGTCCTCGGTTTTCCTTCGGGTATTCTTCATTACAATATTAAAAATACATATAATGAAAAACCAAACCCTAACTATTACAATATTTGATCTTTGCTTATGATATGCAAATATTTTTCATTACTAACAGTCCTTGACTGAGTATCATATCCATTATGATATATGTTTCTGAAACTCAACAAATTTCTTGTTGATTTTGGGGAAAATAAAGCATTTTCTATTTTGAGCTTTGTACCATTTGGTAATGCTAAATTAGCTTTTCCCACTCCTTCTATCAAGTTTGTAGGACCTGATATTGTATTGATGATCCCTTTTGTTGGTTTCAGTTTATAAAAATATTTTTTAGATCAAAGTATAGTATGCGTGGCTCCACTATCCGCTATACATATATCTTCTTCATTTGTTTGATCTTGTGCTCCGGTGATTTTCATTTTAAATCTTGAAAAATATTAAGAAAGAAAAAATAAGTGTATAATGAAGACATATGATATTTTAATAAGAACTTTATTTAATTGAAACACAAGTAGTACATGAAAGAGGAACTACATAATTAAAGATAATGAGAACACACTTAATAACTGCATCTAATAATAGTAGTCAAGCAACTTTGTTTCAAAGTTCTACCCCAAAGTCTTCAACGCTCAGCTCAGCATTGATATTATTAAAGTTATCAACATGGTTCACTTCTTTCTCTTTTCCTTTTAGAGAGGCTTGGTACAGTTCACACAGATGTGGAGCTGTGCGACAAGCCTTTGCCCAGTGGTTTGTACTTCCACATCTAAAACATGAAGTGCCATTGTTTTCGGACCTACCAGCTTCATTCCATTTATTTTGGTGGTTGGAATTGGTATTGTGTGGGACATGATAATTATTGGCTCTCTGGTTACGACCACGACCACGGCCACGACCACGACCGTAAGAGTTATTGTTCCATTTGAATGGATGATTACGATTATTAAAATGCCTTTTGTCAAAATGACCACGTCCACGTCCTCGGCCTCGTCCTCGACTTTGTTCCCATTTATGATCAGAATTTTTATGAGAACTTTTGTGAGCAACATGTGCTTCTGGTATGGCTAATGAACCCGTGGGACGAGATTGATGATTTTTCATCAATAATTCGTTATTTTTCTCTGCTACAAGGAGTAATGCATTTAGATCAGAGTATCTCTTAAAATTCTGCAAACGATAATGTGTTTGCAAGTTTATATTTGATGCATGAAACGTGGAGAAAGTTTTCTCTAACTTTTCTTCATCTGTTACGGGATACCCACAAAATTCTAGCTTTGAACAAATTCGGTATAAAGCAGAGGTGTAATCATTTACCCTCTTAAAATCTTGGAACCTAAGACTGTTCCATTCATCTCTAGAAGTAGGAAGTAAAACTTCCTTTAGATGACCGAATCTGCTTTTCAAATCTTCCCATATCATATATGGGTTATCATAATTAAAATACTCATGCTGTAGTAATTCATCAATATGTTTATGGATGAAAACATCAGCTCTTGCTTTATCCTGGTCAGAGCAATCATTGTATTCTTGGATTGCGTCTAACACATCCATAGATTTTAAATGTCTTTTGACATTTGCTGTCCAAGACATATAATTTTCTCCAGAAATGTTTAGTGCAGGGAATTCGAGTTTTGCTATATTTGACATTTTGTTGCTAAACATAATAGAGCAAATAATAAAATAAATATTAGAATCCATATATATCAATCAACAATGAGATACAATACATTGGTAGAGCTATAAACATATAAAAGAAAAAGAAAATGCCGAAATCTTCAGATGGGAGATTAAAAATTAGAATGAGAAGTAGTATAAGCATTATAGTGACCAACATCAAAACCGGGTGAATCATTTTGAGAATTTTATCTTGGATAAATTTAATAAGAAGAATGTTTGTTGTAAATGAAACGGGGTTAATGATTGGTTATTTATAGTGAAAATTTATAACCCTTTTATAACGGTTATATTACCGTTTATAACGGTAACATTACCGTTTGTGTGTGTGTATATATATAATACATAATATTAATTATTTAAAGTAAGATAATAAATAAGATATTAAATACAGTTTATTTTATAAAATATATAATTAGTATGCACAATAATAAGAATAGAATTGTTAGTGTAAATAAATCTAACTTCTAAATGAGATATTAGTATGCATATATAAATAAAAGTTAGAATAGTTATCAAATTTTAATAACAATGTTTATACACATTATTGCTATTACTCAGTATATTAGTTAGTATATGTATATGCATAGATATATATCTAATGTACATAATTAAAGAAGTGTTTATGATGCTTATGTAGGTACCTTTGTGTCTATTACCTTTCTTGGTTAGGATATAAGCGGCTCGTGCTGATAACGTGTTATAATATTACCACTAAAATTATAACAAGACTATCAATGTATTAAACAATTTGAAGATGACAAAAAACAAAAACATGAGAGAGATATATATTCAGTAACTTTCGATTGTTGCAGCTTCCTTTGTTACATAAGGTTCATATATATACAACTACTTTTACTATTTAGGAAACATATGCATTAAATTTGTGTTGAAAATGTTCATCCATTCACATGGATGTTTCTTTTCTTACACGTTTATAACAAAAAAACGTTTTTATCAGACTTATTGGGAGTTGGAGTACAGACATGCATCGATTAGAAGTTTAAACTTTAAAGATACATTAAACTACATTTCATTCATTTTTCAAGTCCGGCTTCATATTAAACATTAATGATTACATTTTGTCGGTTATCGGATTTCATTGGCTTTTGAGTAATTGGGACCGATAACCGACCGAAACCGATAATGCAATGAAACTATGGACTGATTTTATATTTGCAATTTAGGGTCGGTTCGGTTTAGGGTAAAATCGGTCTGGTTATTCGGGTTTTTTCGGGCCGGCTCTAATCTTGCACACCCCTAGGCTGATTTCATTTCATTGAGAAACCAAACACAACTTTCTTCATTCCCACATAATGAATCATGCAATTACTCCTGTCATTCCTGCATAGCAAACGCTACCTTATATATTATTTGCAACAATAATATATATTTCATTCGTACAATGTTTTTTATACATTATTTGTAAAAAAATAAATATCTATGAGATAGAAATATTTTTATTATTTATATTTCATTCATACATGATTTTTATATATTATTTGCAACAATAATCAGTGAACCAATAATTTTAAGTTACTCGAGTTATACACACCCATTAAAGGTATTAAATACCATGTCAATAACCTTTATTTTTCCTAGTCCCATTTTTGGTTCAACCTAGTTTTATTTAAAAGTTATGAAATGGATTTTAACTAAGAGGTTTCAAATGGCAGACTCCAAACAATTGACCAGAAGCCACTAAAATTCATTTATTTCAAAATTTAATATGTTTGTTATAATCCATATGTGTTATATTTCAGTATTGCTTGTAATATTATTTTTATTTAATGATTCAAAAGATATATTATTATGATAAAAGTCACTTGAATACTATGCTTTTATTCTGGTTTAGTATTTTGTTTATAGTGAAATATATATTTGAAGTAATTGTTTTAATACGAGGAAAACATAACAATTTTACAGCTACTTATTTCTAAGATAAGTTTTAAATCATTTCAAATTATAAATAGCGAAATTCGTTTGATGACAAATAGCCAATGAGAGATTAATCTAAAATAACAAAATTCGTTTGATGGCACATAGCCAAGGGGAGACTTTCTTAAAAGTCATTGTCGTTCTCCTATGCCACACCCTAAAGACACATCACGAGGATTTTCTTGACGTGCAGAGGAATGTAACATCCCAAATTTCAAATAATAATATTTTATATATTATTTCTTATAAGGGAAAAATTTACTTGAGTTAGTAAATAAATAAAATAAAGAGAGAAAAATAAGTAGGCTAATTAATGGATTAATCATGGACTAAAGAGAAAGGATGTGCCTTAGGTCTATGGGCTTAAGGGAGTATAAATACCCTCTTAAACCCTAAATCTTTCCATTTCCATCCATCTTATCCATCTTATTCTCTACACACCATCCCTAGTCACGACCGCAAGAGGAAGAAGAGGATCCAAAGGCTGGCCGAGCTAAACCTTAGTAGATCCTTGATATACAACAACATACAAGATTGTAGTTCATAGCCAAGCAAAGCCGTAACCTTGAAACATCAAAAAGGTATGTTCTTTACGTTTAAAGGTTACGTTTTTATGAACGGGTTGCCATAAAACTTAACCCTAGAGTAGAACGGGTCTAGAGGTTGCATAAAAATGCAAACTTGATGATTAAAAGGGACGAAATGGACGAAATGGGTATATACGGTTCATAAAGAAAACCCTAGATCTAGCCTAGAACGTTTTAAATCTATAAAGGTTTAAGCTTTATACCTAAAACGGGTTGGATCTAGGTGATGTATTAATATTAGGTGTAAAACAGTTGGGAAATGTGGTAAAGGTGGTTAAAATTTATGATATGGACTGCTAACGGTTAACTTGGCTAGGAAAGAAAGTGAAAGAAATAGGAAAATAGGGACTCGGAGCATCAGACAAGGGTTTTCGGTCAAACCGAGCTTTCGGTTGAGTTCTCGGTGTCCAATATGGAGTTCTCGGCCAACCCACGTTCTCGGCCAACCCATGTTCTCGTCCAATAGGGGATTTCGGTCAACACGAGATCTCGGTCAAACAGGGGATCTCGGTCAAACCTGGGATCTCGGTCAACCTAGGTTCTTTGCCTAGATGTTCTCGGCTGACCCAGTTTATGTTTGGGCCTGAACCTAGTTGGGCCTAAGTGCTTTAATGGACAGTTGGGCCTGCCCTAAGCCCATAACCCATCTAAACTAAACAAGCCCAACTTAGAAAATGCATTGGTTAACTAAAATACCAACTTGTATTTGTTTTGGACAAAAATCTGTTAAGGATCAAGTATCCAAATTCGTAAATGTGAGGTAAGGTGCTAACTCGATAATATCGAATGAGTAATCGTAATCGGGGTGAACACAGTGATTTGATCACGAGGGAAAAAGCCCTTAACCAAGATAGTCTTACTTCGGTCAAAACTTATCAAGGTAATCTCTTGGTCGAATCTCCTCGATCAAGGATTAACTAAGTAATCGTTGGTCGAATCTTTTTGGTCAAGGATCAACAAGGTAACATTTGGTCGATAAGTATGCGATTATCGTGATCTTCGGCACAAAAAACCCTCGGACGGTGAAAACTACCACCGTCGATTATATTGATAATAAAAGGTGGTTACAAGTGTTTAGAGATTGTGATCGATATTACAACGAAATGCTAGTGTGTAGAGAGAATTATAAGTTCTGCTCTAGTGTGTGTCTACAATGTGCTCTCTAACTGATCATAACCTCCCTTATAAATAAAAGATAATAACTCAATGGAGTTATTAATAATAAATACCGTTAACTATTTTTCCTAAAAATCTGCCTTTATCTTGAATATACTTGTAACAGCCACTTTGACCACGTGCTCCATCACTCAGGCGGCGAAATAGGTGGTAGACCAGGTCTTCTAGCCATTACACTTATTAAATATCAGCCTTCATATAAGATACAACCGTTAATAGCAGCAAATACCGAGGATCCATAATCCTGACATAGCTCTGGAACTCTTCAGAAGGATAATTAATCCAGACACGTCAATATCTTCTTGACTGCAATTTAGTGGATCTAGAACAGACGCTAAGGATAACTGATCTAAAACATATGCCAGGATAGCATATCCACAGTGTCAAATTTCTGTGCACTAACAATATTGTAATACGGTTAATTAACAAATATATATTTAACAGTTAGCCGGGCTCAGTGAAAGAAGGGAATAACGATTAACGGCGAGCATAACAGGATCCAGGTGAGTTTCTAGCCCCACTTCCTTGTTATATTTTTGGGGTTGTGTGCATACTCGATGTGATTTGTTTATACACTTACCTAAAGTGGTAAGTGTATGTCTTATATGATTTATGTATGAATGAATGCTTGATGATGTGTGAAGGATCTTCGGATATTGCATGCGTCTTCAAGGGATAGTTTAAAGATATGATTGATGTATATATGATATATAAATGATGTATGCATGTATGGAAACTATAATTATGAACGTAGAGAAAGGAATTGAAGGTATGGTTAGAAAGGGAACGGACCCTAATAATATCTGCGAATGTAGGGAACGGACCCTAATAATATCCGCGAATGTAGGGAACAGACCCTAATAATATATGTGAATGTTTTAGGACAAGGTATATGTATATGTGTATGTATAAAAGGAAATAAGGGAGGAATGATAGTATGAACGTACGAAGGAAGGTATAGAACTATGTATGTAAATGTACCTTCGGGTGCGTGTATAAAAATGTGTATGGATGTATTGCATGTTACTTAATTAACTAGAACTCACTCAGCGTAGCTGACTTTTAGTATGCACGCAGGTGAGTAGGATGAGGCATCTCACTTGAGGGGAACACGTGGCATTGAATAAGAGGCTGGCATCGGAAGACTCAAGACGTGTTATGTTTAATTATTTAGTTTTGAAAGACAAGTTGTTTATTTAAGACAAGTTTTGAGTTGTTATGAAATGCTTTATGAAAGTTTTAATATTCCGCGTATGTTCTATTAACTCTGATGATTGGAACTATGTAGATGAGTAAATCCAACGTCCAAATGTGAGGCACCGGTAACGGGGCTTTACAAGTTGGTATCAGAGCAAAGTTCGAGAGATTTAAGCATCCTACGTGCTTAGACTCGAATAGAGAATGGGATTAAGTGAGAAGATGCCAATCCAAGAATGTCATGTGTCACTCAAGCAAGCTCAGTAAAGGTAAAGCGTATGGATAGATAATAAATGTTAATGATATCTTGATTTCTAAATAAAGGATATGTTAGTGGTTTGGACAGGATTACTTTATTGTTTGATTGATTAATTGTTTAAGATTAGAATCAGCACAAATGGACTCATAAAGGGAAGTGTATAGGACACGGAAAGTAACGTGATCAGCTAATCACAACTGACCACTGTTATTACCTGTTAGCCTTACTATCATTGTACTAAATAGTTCCTTGAGTGATGGCGTTTGTGTGTTCCGTTTTAGAATACAATGGCTGGAACGAGAGAAAATGTGGGAGCTAGAGGGATTGTGAGAGCTGGAGGTCGCAATGGGTGTCGTGGCAGGCCTCGTCGTGTCCAACGACCTTCGGTCAAAACAGCTTCTAACACCGGACATGAAGGTAGCGCAGCTGGAGGAAACCCGAACAACAACGAAGGGGTTCAACTGGATCCCGCAATTCAAGCAGTTATTGTTCAAGCTGTAGCCACCGCTGTGAAAAATATGCTCCTGGAGGGTCTGCTGGAAGCCGTGAAAGAACTGCTGAAGGGGCGGGTGGTGATGGTAGGGGAAATGAGGAAGGAGAGAGAGAGGCCTCAAGTGGGTTGGGTCTGTGAAAGCTGATGGTAGAAAGAGAGGCCGAGGCGGGTGCAACTATAAGTCCTTCAAGGGATGTGACCCGCCAAAGCTAACCGGTTTGGGAGACGCAATCGCTACTCTCCAATGGATAACCGCCATGGATAAGATTATCCGCATTAGCGAGTGCCGACCCAACCAAGTTGTCGGTTATGCCCCCCAATCGTTTGGTGAGGAGGCGATGTATTGATGGGAGTCAGTTGAGCAGAGGAAGAGTCGGGAAGAGATAAAGGAAATGAAGTGGGATGATCTGAAGGAGTTAGTAATGAAGAAATTACGTGCTGATGCAAAAGTTGAAAGAGTTGAGATGAAGTTTTTGAATTTGAAGGTGGGTAAGATGACACACCGCGAGTACACTACTGAATTCAACCGCCTGTCTAGGCTCGTGCCAGACATGGTGAACACTGAGACCAAACGAATCAAGTGTTATGTGAGAGGGCTACCACAGAACGTCTGCACATTGGTCAAGACTAGTAAACCTGCTACTTTTGACTCTGCTGTCGAACTCGCAGAGATGGTTTACGATGTCCCTGCTAAACGAACTGGTACTCAGTTGTGGAAATCTAAAGACAAAAAGCAGAAGGTGTGGGAAAAGAAGTCGTGTAATACTTGTGGGAAGATGCACGGTGGAGAGTGAAAGTGGGGCACTGGTTCTGATGTGTGCCATAAGTGTGGGAAATCTCATGGTGGGGAATTTTGCTCAAGATTGCCATGCAAAGCCCGCGTGTTATAGGTGCGGTCAGACTGGCCACCTAGCGAGGGCTTGCACGGGCGGTGAAACTGGAGGAGGTGAAAAGAAGGATGTTGATCAGGCCAGGCTAAGAACTAGAGCCTACATGCTGACTCAAGAGCAAGCTAAGCAGATCCCGGATGTCGTGACAGATGCGTTTCTAGTAAACGGTATTTCCTCTTCAGTATTATTTGATTCAGGTGCGAATAGAAGTTTCGTAGCTACACCATTTAGTAAATTAGCTAAAATGAAATGTTGCCGAGTGTCTGAAACTTTTATAGTAGAAACCACTAGTGACACTTCGGTTAAAATAATAAAAATGGTTAAGGACTGTAAGATAGAGTTTGAGGGACATGAGTTCCTTGTTACCCAGTATGTTATAACCTTAGAAGGGTTCGATGTGGTTTTGGGAATGGACTGGTTGTCTGAGTATGAGGCTCAGATAGTGTGTAAGAGTAGGATAATAAGGTTAAAGTCCTTGGATGGTAGAACGGTGATGGTTTATGGTGATAAGGAAAGTTCTGGGCTTAATGTCATGTCGATGATAAAATCCGAGAGATTGTTAAGGCGGGGTGCAGTGCCTACCTGGCGTATGTTGTCAACGCTACGGCCGAGACGAAGAAATGAAAAATGTTCCTATCGTGTGCGACTACCCAGAAGTATTCCCAGAGGATCTTCTGGGGTTGCCACCAGAGCGAGAGATAGAATTACAGATAGATCTAGTACCAGGAGCCCAACCCGTCGCGAAAGCACCTTGCCGGCTAGCGCCGTCTGAGATGAAAGAAAAAATGTCCTGTTTTGGATAAAAATCTTCTAAGGATAATGTATCCAAATCTGTTATGTGAGGATTAGTGTTATGATGACAATAATGAATATGTGAGCAAAATAATGAAGAACACAAGGATTTGTTATGAGGAAAAGCCCTTGATCTTGGTCGGATCGCCGGCACAAAAACCTCGGGTGATGACAAATCGTCTATCACCACTTTATCAATCAAAAATCGGGTTACAATGGTGGAGATTATGATCAGTAATACAATGATTTCTAAGTGTGTTTGTAGTGCTAATTTCGTAGAGAACAGAGTGTGTTGTTGTGTTTTGGTTGAGTTTTCCTAGCTGATCATAGCCTCAATATATACATAAAAGATAATAACTCAATGGAGTTATAAATAATAAAGACTATTAACTAATAATCCCTAAAAATCCGCCATTGTTTTCAATATAAACGTAACAGCCACTTTAACCATGTGCTCCATCACCCAGGCTGCGAAATATGGGGTAGACCAGGTCTCTTAGCCGTTACATCTGTCAAATATAATGTTATACACAGGAAACAATCGTTAGTAAATAATAAGTACTGAGGATCATTGATCCTAACGAGATCTGACTAAGAATCACTGATCCAAGAACATATGCCAGGATAACGTATCCACAGTGTCAAATTTCTGCGCACTAACAATTGCCCCCAAAATGGCGGTTGTGATAAGATCACAGCTGTCATTTTGCCTTTGAATTCAAACTTCCTGCAAAAACATATGAGATTTGACAAGCTGGATATAATTGTCATATATCAATGGAGTTTCCTTGGGAACTTCCCTTCCGGCTGTATATCCTTCTCCCTACAAATCATGAACAACTAGTAACACCTGTTTAACCCGGGTGGATGGTCCATTTTTTGAATGGTGAAATCCGGGTTAATGATTTTTGGTAATTGCAAGTAAGTTTAATAAATAGTAACTTTTAACTATCTGTTGATTGTCTGTTATTTTGAAAGTTTGTTTGATATAGCTTTAGTCTTGTTGAAAGTTTTGAGAAATATTCTTTAGTAAAAAGTTTTTAGGATAAAATATCCTTGCAAAAATAAACCAGGATCCTAAATCCTTATAAAAATAGATTGAGAATAATGAGTCCTTATATCTATGAAGATATAAACTGAAATCAAATAAGTGTAAACCGATAAACAGAAATCATACCGTAAGGTTTGGTTAGACCTAAATTACCATAAGTATTGATCTTTTTGCATTCCTTAAAAAACTGAACTTAAGGATTTTGAATCCATAAGTATTGATCCTTAGGTGATCCTCAGAATCTAATTTATGATACCTGATGCAAATAACTTATGATATTATCTGGGATTAAACCCAATAAACCGGGGACAAGCCCATAAAATAAACTGGGGACAAGCCCGTGCAACTAGGGACAAGCCCGTGTAATCTGGGGACAAGCCCGTGAACTGGGGACAAGCCCAAACTGGGGACTGGCCCAAGGATACGGATGTCAACTGGGGACTCACCCAAACCGGGATTTAGCCCAAACATGAGTGACGTTAAAATGCCAAAACCTTAGCTAACATGAAAATGTTAGAAACCTTTGTCTTGAGATAACGTGAAAACGTTATAAACCGGTGGTATGGTACGTCTACCATAAATCGTAGGATCCTCCATATAGCCGAAGACAACGAAATTTTCAGCCACTAAACGTGTATAGGTCCCGCTGCCTACGTTGGATAGCGTGCACTCTAGGCGAGATTGTAGAAACTCTAATTTATAAGAAAGGTGAAAACCTTTAAACCTTGGGGGATATGACCATCGGGGGTCATATCCAATCGTGGGCTAGGCCAAGGGAAATAGTATAGTACCTTAAATGTAAATGAGAGGTGGCCAACCTCTTGATCATCGAATATATTACTAGAACCCTGCATTATTATTTAAAACTTGGAAAAAATAAAATGTTAAGAATATATTTTCCTTGAATTAATAATAAGAAATTGAAAAGAATAAGTGATCAGATAGATATTTCCAATTTTAGGATCGTTGACCCTTTTAGGATACTCGATCCTCTGAGAATACTTGATCCTGATCAGAAAAAGTACTTCTTGAGATGGATAGCATTTCATGCTCTAGGTAACATGTTGCCTTCCATAGTCAGCTGGTGATATGCCCCCTTTCCGGCTTCTGACTCGATCAAGTAGGGGCCTTCCCACTTAGGTGCTAGCTTTCCATCTGCTGGATTAGCTGTGTTTTGGAAGGCTTTCCTCAAAACTAGACCTCCTTCTTGAAATCTTCGAATCCTGATATTTTTATTGTATGCCCCAGCTACCCTTTGCTGATAGCTGCCATTCTGATCATAACTAGGTCTCTGAGCTCATCAACAGTATCCAGATACTGGAGAAGGATTTCATTGTTGGCTTGAGGATCACGGATGCTTGTTCTGGTAGTAGGAACCACCATCTCCGTAGGGATTACAACTTCTGAGCCAAACACCAATGAGAAGGGTGTTTGACCTGTTGCATTCTTTGGTGTTGTTATATTACCCAAAGAACATATGGTATCTCTTCGGCCCACTTGCCTTTCTTGGATCCTAGTTTCTTCTTCAAGTTTTTGATAATAATCTTGTTACTTGATTCTGCTTGACCATTAGCTTGAGGATGAATTGGTGTGGAGGTAATCATCTTAATGCCCCAACTGTCACAAAAGTTAGTGGTTCTTTTCCTGATAAACTGGGAGCCATTGTCACAAATAATTTCTAAAGGGATACAAAATCTAGTAATAATATTTCTTTTAATGAAGGATATCACCTCTTTTTCGTGAACTTGAACAAAAGCTTCTGCTTCTATCCACTTTGAAAAGTAGTCAGTCATTGCAAGCATGAATACTTTTCCTCCTGGCGTTTTTAGGTAGCTTACCCACGATATCCATGCCTCACTTCATGAAAGGCCACGATGAGGATATAGGATACATAGGCTCTGCTGGCTGATGCAGAATATTTCCATGTCTTTGACATGAGTCACACTTCTTTGAGTACTCTATGGCGTCTCTCTTCATGGTAGGCCAGAAGTATCCTGTTCTCAGAATCCTAGAGAATAGGGCTCTACCTCCAGTGTGATTACCACAATCTCCTTCGTGAAAGTCTTTGAGCACCTCTTGAATTTCAGGATCTTCGATACATCTCAAGTATGGACCTGCAAGAGATTTCTTATACAGAATATTGTTTAATAAAATTTATTGTGATACCTTAAGTTTGAAGGATTTAGGATTCTCTGTGGCTGGAATCTCTCCATTTTGAATGAACTTCTTGATCGGGAGGATCCAAGATCCATGATTACTTGAGGATAATGGATCCCAAGGCAAAACCTCTTTGTCAGTTGTTATCTCCCCAACTTCTTGTTCTTCTATTGCTGGTGAGAGTATATGGATGATTGGGATCTTCGTATCTTATGGAATCTTCAATGATGAAGCTAAATTTGCTAAGGCATCTGCCCTAGCATTCTCTTCTCTTGGTACCTGTATAATACTAAAAGAATCGAAGAACTTTGATAGTTCCTTCACAACATCTAGATATTTGATTAGTTTTTCACCTTTAACAGCATATGAGCCATTAAAGTGGTTAGCCATCAATAACGAATCTACATATACTTGAAGATACCTGATCCTCATATGTTTAGCTAATTGCAAACCTGCGATCAGAGCTTCGTAATCCGCTTCATTATTGGTGGCTTGGAATGCACACGCAATGGACTGGGGTATTATGTCTCTCTGTGGCGATTTCATTAGGATACCTAATCCTGTTCCTCTTACGTTGGATGCTCCATCATTAAAGAGGATCCAAGAGTCCTTGGTTTCTTCCAGTTGTTGAACCTCCAAATCAGCTTCCTCTTGCATGTCACTACTAAAATCAGCCACAAAGTCTGCAAGCGCTTGTGACTTAATGGCTGTTCTGGGCTCATACTGAATATCATATGCACTCAGCTTCACAGCTCACTTGGCCATCCTACTTGACATTTCTGGTTTTCTAAGCACATTCTTAACAGGATAGTTAGTTCTCAAAATAATAGTATGTGTTTCAAAATAGTGTCTCAACTTGGTTGAGGCCATAATTAAAGTAAGAATTAATTTTTCAAGTTGAGAATACATGACCTCTGCGTCCAAAAGACTTTTACTTACATAATAAACGGGATGTTGTTCACCTTCGTGATCCTTCACAAGGACGGCACTTACTGCATTTCCTGAGACAACCAGGTATAGATATAAGGATTCTCCATCCCTAGGCTTCATCAGCGCTGGTGTTGAGGATAAGTAATCCTTTAAGGCTTTGAGTGCAGCCTCATGCTTCTCTGTCCACTCGAACTTCTTATTTTCCTAAGAATGTCGTAGAAGTCCTTGCATTTCTCGGAGGATATGGAAATGAACCTATTGAGCGCGACTATTCTTCCCGTCAGCCTCTGGACATCCTTAGCATTAAAAGGAGACTTTAAGTTGATAATGGCTTCTATCTACTCGGGGCTTGCTTCTATCCCTCTTTTGGTCACCGTGTATCCTAGAAACTTCCCAGCCTTATCATCAAAATGGCATTTTGACGGGTTCAGCTTCATATTGTACTGATTCAGGATATTGAATGCTTCTTCAAGATCTCTGAGGTGATCCTTAGCCCTCTTCGACTTCACTACCATGTCGTCTATGTAGACTTCCATGGTTTTGCCTAACTAATCCTTGAAAATCATGTTGACCAATCTTTGATATGTTGCCCCTGCATTTCTTAGTCTGAACGGCATAGCAATATAACAATATATGTCGTAGGAGTCATGAATGTTGTATCCTCTTGATCAGATGGTTCCATCTGAATTTGTTGAAATCCAGAGGAAGCATCCATAAAGGTAAGCATATCATGTCCTGCCGTTGCATCCACCATGGAATCTATATGTGGTTACGGGAAATGATCCTTGGGGCACGCCTTGTTTAAATCAGTAAAATCGACACACACCCTCCACTTTCCATTCTTTTTTGAAACAACAACCACATTAGCTAACCATCGAGGATACTTAACCTCTCTGGTCATACCGGCCTTAAGAAGTTTTTCAACTTCTTCTTGTATGATCGCGTTCCTCTCAGGATCGAATTTCCTTCGCTTCTGATGGATGGGCTTAATAGATAAATCAAGGCCTAATTGTGAGTAATTACCTCCTTAGAAATACCTGTCATGTCTGAATGTTTGAAGGCAAACGTGGATTTTCTTCGCTTTAGGAAGGATATTAGATCCTCCTCGATGTCGTCAAGAATATTGGATCCTAGGAAAACTTTCACATCTGGATCCTCGGGATCCAAGGATACTTCTTTTAGGTCCTGTTCTCGAGCTTCCAATACATTCCTAGGATTTTACTGTAATTGCTAAGCTATTGTTTGTTTAGCTGTCGGCTTCATGGATGAAGAATAATAATTCTTGGCTTGCACTTGGTCACCATCTATCCTTACTATTCCCCAAGGAGTTGGTAATTTAATGCATTAATGGTAAGTAGAGGCTACAGCCTTCATCCCATGTAGCCAAGGCCTGCTAAGAATAAAAATGCAACAAGACAGATTGTCAATAACACAAAATTTTTGATAAGAGTTTAACCCTTCGATGTATATTGGGAGTTTGATGTCCCCGAATGTTTTTTTGGTTTCACCACTGAAACCGACTAATACTGATGTTCTCGCGATAATTTTCGAGTTTAGAATGTTCATTTTCTAAAGCACATAGTGTTGGATGATATTGACCGAGCTCCCACCATCTACTAGGATCTTGCGTACATATTGGTTAGCAATAAATAAAGTGACAATCAAACCGTCATGGTGTGGATCATGGATGTTTGATTTATCTTCTTCATCGAAGAAGATCCTTTTGTCAGTCGTTAAAGTGGTGGATATAACCGGTCGTTCCCCGTTATCCAACTTGGTTTCCTTGGCGAGCCTCTTTGCTGCAGAGAACGAAGTTCCACATATGTCTGAGCCTCCGGAGATGAAGTTGATTACTTGATCGTCTGGTGGGGGCAGAGTTGCGTTTTGTGGGACATCTTCAGGATCCTGGATCCTCGACTTTTTTCTTCCCAATAGTTCTTTGAAATGGCCTTTGCTTAGGAGGTATCCAATTTCCCTCCTTAAACCAATACAATCATCGGTTTGATGGCCAAAGTCTTCATGGAATGCACACCACTTGGACTTGTCTTTGAAGGATGTTGTTTTCTCAATTTTCCGAGGCCACCTTGCTTTCTCTCCAAGATCCTTCATGGCACAAATCAAACCATGAGTATCAACAGAGAAGCAATATTCAGAAATATTTGGGTAGTCCTCATCATCATCTCCTTATTCAACTGGCTCGACGTTTTGGTTGTTGAACTTGGCGTACGACTTTGAGTTTTTATTTCTGAACGAGGATCCTTGTTTTTGGTTAGGTAACTCTTGTTTTGTTGGAGCTCCTAACCGTTCCTGGATCTTCTTATCATCCTCTAGCCTTATAAATCTGAGTGCCCTGTTTCTGACTTCATCTGAAGTCCTGCATGGAGTATCACAAGATCATCATAAAATGGGGAGTCACTTTGAAGTCCCATCTTGAATGCTTCAACAGCCGTAGCCATATCAAGATTAGGTATATCTAGGGCCTCCCTGTCGAACCTTGTAACAAAATCCCTTAAGGATTCATCATAAGGTTGGACAACTCTATATAAATCACTAGTTAACTTTTCAAATTTCCTACTACAAGAAAATTGGCTGTTGAACAAGTTAACTAAATGTGAAAAGAAAGTAACAGAATAAGGAGGAAGACTTAGCAGCCATTTAAGTACAGATCCTGTTAGTGTGGATCCGAAACCCTTTCATAGACAAGCTTCCTTGAGTCTTTCAGGAATTGGATTGATCTCCATCCTTTCCCTATACTGAGCCACGTGCTCCTCTGGATCAGTGGTCCCATCATACACCTTCATGTTGGGTGTTTGAAAGCGTTTTGGGATCTCCGCATCGCATATCGGTGGAGCAAATCTGGACAGCTTATGGCTCCCTTCTGGTATTTCAGGAATTGGACGGACCACTCCTAGCACGCTGGAAATCATATCCTTAAGCTTCTGGAGTTCCCTAGCCATATCCTAATTGATACATGTATCCTGCATAGAGCCAAGGTTAGTGTCTAAGGATATGTGATTATAGGCGTTACCTCTTGGTTGTTTGAACGTTGGAATCCCAGAAGTGTAGTTAAGATAAGAGGCATCTGCTACAGTAGCAGGTCCACTGGAGGAAATGGTCTGCATGGGGATGATGTCCCCTTCATGGACCTCTGAAGACCTTTGATGGTGAACGAACGAGGATCCTTACTGAACGAACGATAGATGATCCTGACTGAACCAACGAGGATCCTTGAGTTTTTTGACCCATGGACCCCTGTTGAAGGATAGATGATCCTGGCTGAAAGAACGAGGATCCTTGAGTTTATTGACCCACGAACCCTGGTTAAAGGATGGATGATCCTTGCTGAAGGATCGAGGATCCTTGAGTATGTTGAGCCACGGATCCTGGAGTAGTGAAATCCGGCACCTTAGGCATCAAGGGAGTCTGATCCTCCGCTGGACTCTTTCTTTTCTTGAGATCCTCAATTTCATGTAGGATCCTCTGGTTGGTTTTGTTTTGCTGCTCCATGTATGCCTTAACCTGTGAAAACATTGTAGAAACATCATTGTTAGATTTGACCACCGAAGTGGCAGCAGTGGTTTTTGAGCTTTGGAATACTGGAATTTGTGTCTTGTTTCCAGCCGCGGTGGTCCTTGGTGCTCCCGTAATTAGAGGAGGCATCGGCAGCAAAGTTCTTGATGAGAGTGAAACTGAGGATGGCATGGTTGATGAAGCAGAGGTTGATTGAGAGTCCATTGATGGTGATATGGGTATGAAAAGTTGAAAATTGATAGGTATAATATGGATTATAGCACCAATTGCCTCACGGTGGGCGCCAAATTGATTTGGATAAAAATCTTCTAAGGATAATGTATCTAAATCTGTTATGTGAGGATTAGTGCTATGATGACAAAAATGAATATGTGAACGAAATAATGAAGAACACAAGGATTTGTTACGACGAAAATCCCTTGATCTTGGTCGGATCGCCGACACAAAAACCCCGGGTGATGTCAAATCGTCTATCACCACTTTATTAATCAAAAATCGGGTTACAATGGTGGAGATAATGATCAGTAATACAATGATTTCTAAGTGTGTGTGTGTAGTGCTAATTTCATAGAGAGCAGAGTGTGTTGTGTTTTGGTTGTGTTTTCCTAGCTGATCATAGCCTCAATATATACATAAAAGATAATAACTCAATGGAGTTATAAATAATAAAGACTATTAACTAATAATCCCTAAAAATCCGCCATTGTTTTCAATATAAACGTAATAGCCACTTTGACCATGTGCTCCATCACTCAGGCTGCGAAATAGGGGGTAGACCAGGTCTCTTAGCCGTTACATCTGTCAAATATAATGTTATACACAGGAAGCAATCGTTAGTAAATAATAAGTACTGAGGATCCTTGATCCTGACGGGATCTGACTAAGGATCACTGATCCAAGAACATATGCCAGGATAACGTATCCACAGTGTCAAATTTCTACGCGCTAACATGTCCCAACTGTAGGAACTCCTCGATAAGGGTTTTATTAGGCCAAGTGTTTCCCCGTGGGGCGCACCAGTGATATTTGTTAAGAAGAAGGATGGAAGCATGAGAATGTGCATAGATTATCAAGAGTTGAATAAACTTACGATAAAGAATAGATATCCTTTACCAAGGATTGATGATCTGTTTGACCAATTGCAAGTTTCAAGTTGGTTCTCACGAATAGATCTCAGATCCGGCTATCATCAATTAAAAGTAAAGGAGGCAGACATCCCTAAAACAGCGTTCCAGACGCAGTATGGACATTATGAGTTTCTTGTAATGTCATTCGGTCTAACAAATGCTCCCACAGAATTTTTGGACATGATGAATAGGGTGTGTCGGCCGATGTTGGATAAATCCGTTATCGTCTTCATAGATGATATATTGATTTATTCAAAGAATGAATCAGATAATGCTGAGCATCTGAGAGAGGTATTGGAGACTCTGAAGAAAGAAAAGTTATATGCTAAGTTTTCGAAATGCGCCTTCTGGTTACAAGAAGTGCAATTTCTAGGTCACGTGATAAATCCTGAAGGGATTACCGTGGACCCAGCTAAGATTGAGGCGATCACAAACTGGAAGACTCCGCATAATCCGACTGATATACGAAGCTTCTTAGGGTTAGCTGGCTAGTATAGGAGATTCATCGAAGGTTTCTCCAAGATAGCCACACCGTTGACCGGTATAACCCGAAAGTCGGTAGTGTTCAGTTGAGGAAAGTTTCAAGAAGAAACGTTTAAAGAGTTAAAGAAAAGACTCACACAAGCTCCAGTCCTTGCTTTACCCGATGGTGACGAGGATCTGGTTGTTTGTGCTGACGCTTCGCATCAAGGGCTAGGCTGTGTGTTGATGCAGCGAAGGAAGGTTATAGCTTATGCGTCCAGACAGTTGAAGGTTCACGAAAGTACCTATCCAACGCATGATTTAGAACTAGCCGCAGTAGTGCATGCCTTAAAGATTTGGAGGCACTACTTATATGATACTAAATGTACCGTCTACACCGACCATAAAAGCTTGAAGTATTTCTTTGAGCAGAAGGAGCTGAATATGAGATAGAGAAGGTGGTTAGAGCTGATAAAAGACTACGAATGTGACATAAAATACTACCTCGGTAATGGCAATGTAGTTGCTGATGCGCTAAGTCGTAAGAATGAGGAAGTCATTTCAACAGTGAAGTCATACCAGCTGATTATGAACTCAAGCATTTTTGAAGAAATCATCAAAGTGCAGACATAAGTACTAGCAGATGAAAGGTTAGTGAAAAAGGAAAGGATTTAAGGCCAGTAGAATGAGTTGATGGAAAACACTCATGGAGTTAAGACTAGATTTGACTGCATGTGGATTCCACGTCATGGAACTCTTAGAGGTTGAATCTTAGATGAAGCTCATAAGTCGAGGTATTCAATCCATCTAGGATCCAACAAGATCTACCAAGATTTGAAAAGAGACTACTGGTGGTCAGGAATGAAGAATGATGTAGTGGATTATGTGGGTAAGTGCTTAACTTGTTTACAAGTCAAAGCCGATCATCAGAAGCCTTATGGGAAAATGCAACCACTTGAAATACCTAAATGGAAATGGGAACACATCACCATGGATTTCATAACTAAGCTACCTCATACAGCTAAGCATCATGATACCATCTGGGTGATTGTGGACCGATTAACCAAGAGTGCTCACTTTCTGCCTATACTAGAGGCTATCTCGTCAGAAACGTTAGCAAGCTTGTTTATAAAGGAAGTGGTAACCAAGCATGGAGTGCCGTTATCGATTGCGTCAGATAGAGATACTCGTTTTACCTCAAGATTCTGGAAGAAATTCCATAAAGCTCTGGGAACGAGGTTAAACATCAGTACGGCGTATCATCCTCAAACCGATGAACAGTCTAAAAGGACGATCCAAACCCTTGAGGATATGCTACGTGCTTGCGTATTAGACTTTGGAGGAAGTTGGGATGATCATCTGCATCTGGCGGAGTTCTCCTATAACAACAGTTACCATTCAAGCATCGGAATGCCACCGTTCGAGATGTTGTATGATAGACGATGTAGAACTCCCGTATGTTGGGGAAAGATCGGTCAGAAAGAAATAGGAAGCCTAGAAGTTGTTCAAGAAACATCTTCAAAATTCGATCAGGTGAAGGCGAAAATGAAAGCGGCTCAATATCGCCAAAAGTCGTATGCCAACAAGCGGCGACGACCGATTGAGTTTAACGTTGGTGACAACGTGATACTAAAGGTCTCACCGTGGAAGGGGATCATTCGATTCAATAAGAGGGGAAAATTGAGTCTGAGATACATTGGACTGTTTAAAATCTTAGATCGGGTGGGTGAAGTGGCTTATAAGCTGGCTTTGCCCGAAGAGCTAGAAGGAATTAATTCAACCTTTCATGTTTCTCATCTGAGAAAATGTCTAGCTGATGACACATCTCACGTGCCACTGATGGACATCGAGGTTGATGAACAGCTGAACTACATTGAGCAACCAATAGAGATTGTCGATCGTAAGGAGAAGCAACTTCGCCACAAGGTCATACCTTTGGTGAAGGTGATATGGAAGCACCGCAAGGGATCAGATGCTACCTAGGAAGTCGAAGAAGAGATGCGCAAGTTTTACCCTGTTTTGTTTAGAAGATAGTTAGGTTTCGGGGACGAAACCTCTTTAAGGAGGGAAGACTTGTAGCATCCCAAATTTCAAATAATAATATTTTATATATTATTTCATATAAGGGAAAAATTTACTTGTGTTAGTAAATAAATAAAATAACGAGAGAAAGATAAGTAGGCTAATTAATGGATTAATCATGGAATAAAAAGGAAGGATGGGCCTCAGGTCCATGGGCTTAAGGGAGTATAATACCCTTTAAACCCTAAATCTTTCCATTTCCATCCATCTCTAGTCACAGTGTCAAGAGGAAGAAGAGGATCCAAAGGACGGCCGAGCTAAACCTTAGTAGATCCTTGATATACAACAACATACAAGATTGTAGTTCATAGCCAAGCAAAGCCGTAACCTTGAAACATCAAAAAGGTATGTTCTTTACGTTTAAAGGTTATGTTTTTATGAACGGTTTGCCATAAAACTTAACCCTAGAGTAGAACGGGTCTAGAGGTTTCATAAAAATGCAAATTTGATGATTAAAAGGGACGAAATGGACTCATGGGTATATACGGTTCATAAAGGAAACCCTAGATCTAGCCTATAACGTTTTAAATCTATAAAGGTTTAAGCTTTATAACTAAAACGGGTTGGATCTAGGTGATGTATTAATATTAGGTGTAAACCAGTTGGGAAATGCGGTAAAGGTGGTTAAAAATCATGATATGGACTGCTAACGGTTAACTTGGCTAGGAAAGAAAGTGAAAGAAATAGGAAAATAAGGACTGAGAGCATCAGACAAGGGTTTTCGGTCAAACCGAGCTTTCGGTCGAGTTCTCGGTGTCCAATATGGAGTTCTCGGCCAACCCACGTTCTCGGCCAACCCACGTTCTCGGCCAATAGGGGATTTCGGTCAACACAGGATCTCGGTCAAACAGGAGATGTAACACCCCGTAACCGCAGCGGAAACGTAAACGGGATGCAACAGACACATCGGATATCAACAGCATTGCTTATAAAGAAAACACCACTACATTAATTTAAACGTATTACATTGTTCCGAGTTTCGTTACCGTCTAGGCGTTATCACATAAGTTTTACCGATAGTACGTTAACATGTTTAATACAAAATATAGACCCTTAAGCTTCCACAAAATAGTACACATCATCAAGCACGTATCACTCATTCCAATTTGGGTGTACCTAGAAAGTATGTAAAGAAAACGGGTCAACTACGAATAGTTGGTGAGTTTCACTAATTTAAATAAACCATGACAAATCATTATAATAATCATAAATTAGCGATGTAATTATGCTGAGCCTACAAGTGAAACCTCTATTAACCCAGAAACACATCTAATAACCTCTGGGGACACTGTTAACCCAGAAACACATTTAATAACCTCTGGGGACACTGTTAACCCAGAAACACATTTAATAACCTCTGGGGACACTGTTAACCCAGAAACACATTTAATAACCTCTGGGGACACTGTTAACCCAGAAACACATTTAATAACCTCTGGGGACACTGTTAACCCAGAAATACATTTAATAACCTCTGGGGACACTGTTAACCCAGAAATACATTTAATAACCTCTGGGGACACTGTTAATCCAGAAATACATTTAATAACCTCTGGGGAGACTGTTAACCCAGAACACTGTTTCGGGCCTTACAATATTAGCAACTCAGACAATTACCATCTTAATACATTACCGTACGATTCCCGTACAATAAACATTATATAAATACATTCATTTCCATGCGATCGGCATGTACTTAAACACTTTGATAAAAACATGCTTTCCGCCCCGGGAAAATATTTAAAACAGTTCAGTAAAAAGGGGCTCGTGAAACTCACCTTTTCGTGAGTAAGGATGTAATACTGTGCGCGGCTACCGATCCGGATCTGTAATACGATCCCTAAGTCGTTACTACACAATTTCTATTAATATAACTTAAATTCGTGTTAACCGGTACGTCTGGGGACACTGTTAACCCAGTACCGTACACGATCCGGGGACAATGTTAACCCCGAAACACTTCTCAGGACTTAGATTGTGATATCACTTAGAGTTTTTTAGTCAAAACTACCATTAGTTTGTTTTCTCGTTTTGCGTGCCTAGCACGGTTATCTGTCTTTATGTTTTCAAAAATGAGCTTGGTCACATACGACCCGGAAATAGTTGTTACTGATATTTTAATTAAAGTGGTGAAATTAGAGCTCGGTTTAGACACCCCGTTTGGCCGCGGGGCCCGTTTCCGTCTTTAATACACCGGAAACTGCTAAATCGGGTAAAAATACCCAAATCATCCGAATTATTTTCGGATGATTTATTTTTTACTTGATTAACTTAGTTTCATGAAAATAGTCCATTTTTAAGGTTTTTATACACCGGTCAGCTCGCTTAGGCGAACTTTACCGGTTTACGCGTTTTAAGCTTTAAAAGTTTGTTTTTATGTTCTTTTTAGCACAAATAAATATCCGCTTAGTCTCGGATCTTGAAATTTTGCACAAATCAGTTTTTGACAGTAAGGAATTTTATAAAAATATTTCCAGAATTAATTTCTATATTTAACATTTATTTATCTATTTTTAAACGTCATTTAAACACCAAATATGTCGAAAATACCAAACGACCTTAGAAAAATCCCAAATTTTTCTGGGATGACCCCTGCCATCCACATAGTTCCCTGTAATTTTTCCAGAACCAAAATCTCATTTTTCATGCCATTTTCACCAAAACCGAGCTAGAAACCCTAGAACTCGTTTTACCGAAAAGCCTACTTAGACTTCTCCAATGGACCTGAAATTTTGTGTGTGACTTTTATATGTTATAAAAAGCTTATCTAAAGTTTTCCAGAATTTTTCATGATGTTTAGATATTTTTCACCATTTTTAGCCAAAACCGAGCATTAAATTCACCAAATATTCATCCTTTATCCAAAAATCACCAAATTTTCACAGATCTCATATTTTCATGTGTAGATCATCTCTGTGTAATTTCATGACCCAACTATATGTCTACCACAAACTGTCCAAATCATACAAATCATACGAAAAACCGAACTACCTTGTGTTTATAGCTTTAGATCGCAAAGATCTTGCTTTCTAGCCTTTGCTAGCAACTAGATACAACACCTACAAGCACAACAACACCACACCAAGCAAGTTATACCCACAATCAAGCCATTTCTTTCATGGTTTCGGTTAAGACATCAAAACAAAGATTTTAACCGTAAAAATTCGTTTTTGACTCTTTTAACTCCTTTCTTGGACCAAGATCCCTTGTATAACTTGTATACATCACTTGATCATGCAAGAATCGGTTTCATCTCGGGTTTTCACCCATTTTTCACTTGAAACCTCATTTTCTCAAAATTTTGGAATTAAAAACCAAGATTAAACCATAACAACATGTTTATACCTTGTGGATCTTCTTAAAAATCAAAGGTTTTTGGTTGAATGTGTGGAGGGTTGAGAGGATTTTGAGAATGTGGTGATAGAAAAAAGAAAATGGGAGCCAAGGGGTTCCCCCCTTGGTCCGATCGGTCCACTTATGGGGGTGGGGTGGGGCCCACTTCCTCATTCTTGGCCACAAGTTTAGATTACGCAATCTGGATAATGTTTTGGATAATCTGGTTCAGTTCGTTTTTCGGTTAAACGTGTAAGTCGGCTTAAAACGAGGCTAAAACGGTCGTTTTTCGGCTTAAGAATGAAATTTATATAAAACCGATTTAAAAACTTTAAAAACTTAAACCATGACATTTATTGACTTAACACATCATATTGTCGGTAATTGTGCATATTTTTCGGCTTGATCGATCACCTCTTGCTTGGTTTGGTATTAAAGGTTTCGTTTAACGTACCGACGTACCATTAAATCGAAATCCTTTTTCTGTGCTATAATTCACTTATCCCGAAGCTTTAATACTTCGTAAACCTTACTAAACATCATATATTTCGTCTATAGTGTAATCCCCGATTCGTTCGGGTTTCAATAACCGTTCATCGGTTAATCGTAATTCCAATACGACTAGCTGTACATTCGAGTATAATTTGTACTGTGAATCTTATATACTCGTATAAACACATTATAATTCATATATTCAGTATTAAATAACACATAAATGGTATTTTCCGGCTAGGGTATACCTGAATTTGCCGGAATCGTTACATTCTCCCCCCGTTACAAAAATTTCGTCCTCGAAATTTTACTCGTCAACTACTTCCTTTTGAGGAAATAGGTGGGGGTATTTCTTCCGAAATTCGTCCTTTCGTTCCCATGTATATTCTGGGCCTCGTTGCGAGTTCCATCTAACTTTGAGCAACGAGATCTTATTGTGTCTAAGTTGCTTGATTTTCCCGTCCACTATTTCTATGGGTTCCTCTACGAAATTAAGCTTATCGTTTAATTGGACACCCTCTAGTGGTAACACCGATGTCTCATCCGACAGACACCTTTTCAAGTTCGACACGTGAAACACGTTGTGAACTGCACTTAATTCATCAGGCAGTTCTAATCGGTATGCTACAGGACCGATTTTAGCAGTAATGTCGAATGGTCCAATGTATCTGGGGGCTAACTTCCCCGCCTTTCCAAATCTGACTACTCCTTTCCAAGGTGATACTTTCAAATACACTTTATCACCTTTCTCAAATGATAACGGTTTTCTACGGGTATCGGCATACCTCTTCTGCCGATCCCGTGCGGCCTTCAGATTGTTCTTAATTTCAAGGATTTTGCTGGTCGTTTCCTGGACCAGATCTGATCTAATAACCTGTGTGTCGCCCACTTCAGTCCAGCAGAGTGGTGATCGGCACTTCCGTCCATACAATGCTTCATAAGGTGCTGCTTTTATACTGCTATGGTAACTGTTATTATAGGAAAATTCAACGAGTGGGAGATGTTGATCCCAATTTCCCTTAAAATCCAGTACGCATGCACGAAGCAAATCCTCCAGGGTTTGAATGGTCCTCTCAGACTGACCGTCGGTCTGAGGGTGGTAAGCTGTGCTTAGATCAATACGCGTTCCCAGCGCTTCTTGTACAGCTTGCCAAAGATTGGAGGTGAAATGGCTATCTCGATCGGAGATGATTGATATGGGTATTCCATGACGAGACACAATTTCATTTATATAAATCTGCGCAAGTCTCTCGGTGTTATAATTATTTCTAATCGGAATAAAATGTGCCGACTTGGTTAATCGATCCACGATTACCCAAATTGCATCGTGTCCACGGGACGTCTTAGGGAGATGTGTCACAAAATCCATCATGATTTGCTCCCATTTCCATTCGGGAATTTCCGGTTGTTGTAACATCCCCGAGGGTTTCTGGTGCTCCGCCTTAACCCTCGCACACGTCGTACACTTGCCAACGTATATGGCTATATCCTTTTTCATACCCGGCCACCAGTAGAACTCCTTCACATCCTTGTACATCTTATCCGATCCCGGATGTATGGAATATTTCGATTTATGCGCTTCGTCCATGATTAATTCTCGAAGGTCATGGAGGGTCGGGATCCAAATCCGATTTTTGAAATAGAGAATTTCGTCCACGCGCTATTCGAAATTCTTCTCGTTACCGTAAAGTCCCTCTTTTTCTAATTGTTCCTCTTTCAACGCCTCGCGTTGAGCGTCTCGAACCAGGTCCGAAAGGTTCGACTGGACTATCATTTCCAGTGCTCACACTCGCAATGGCTTAACCCGATCCTTCCTACTCAAGGCATCGGCTACGACGTTAGCCTTGCCGGGGTGATAACGGATGTCACAATCATAGTCGCTTAACAACTCGACCCATCTTCGTTGCCTCATATTCAGTTCTTTCTGATCGAATATGTGTTGCAAACTTTTATGATCGGTGAAGATGGTGCACTTTGTACCGTAGAGATAATGTCTCCAGATTTTAAGTGCGAAGAATACTGCTCCCAGTTCTAAGTCATGAGTAGTGTAATTTTTCTCGTGTATTTTTAACTGTCGAGAAACATAGGCTATAACCTTATTATTTTGAATCAACACGCATCCTAACCCTCTCCGGGATGCGTCACAATACACGACAAAACCATCGTCTCCATCGGGGAGACTTAAGATCGGCGCTTGGCACAATATTTGTTTTAGCGTTTGAAACGCCGTTTCCTGCTCTTCACCCCATTCATACTTTCGATCCTTTTGGGTCAGAAGGGTTAAAGGTTGGGCGATGCTGGAAAAGTTCTCTATAAATCGACGATAATATCCAGCTAAGCCTAAGAATTGGCGGATTTCCTTTGGCGATTTAGGCGCTTGCCAATTCTTAACTGCTTCAACCTTACTTGGATCAACGTGTATTCCTTGATGGTTTATAACGTGACCAAGGAATTGCACTTCTTGTAACCAGAAGTTACACTTGGAGAATTTTGCATACAACTTCTCCTGATTTAGAAGCTCTAAAATTAATCTTAAGTGTTGCTCGTGCTCTTCTTTACTCTTCGAGTATATCAAAATATCGCCACGATGACGAATTTATCGAGGTAGGGTTTACAGACTCGATTCATGAGATCCATGAACACTGCTGGCGCATTTGTTGGCCCAAAAGGCATAACTAAGAACTCGTAATGGCCGTAGCGAGTCCGGAATGCGGTTTTTGGGATATCCTCCTCCTGAATTCTAACCTGATGGTATCCCGATCTAAGATCAATTTTTGAGAAGTAGCTCGCACCTTGCAGTTGGTCGAACAGGTCATCAATTCGGGGAAGAGGATACCTATTTTTGATTGTTAACTTGTTCAACTCCCTGTAATCAATGCACATTCTAAGGTTCCCGTCCTTCTTTTTCACGAATAGTACAGGTTCACCCCACGGGGAATAACTAGGACGTATAAATCCTTTATCCAACAATTCTTGCAACTGGTTGGATAATTCTTGCATCTCTGATGGTGCAAGTCGGTAGGGTGCCTTAGCAACAGGGCTAGCTTGAGGGAATAGATCGATTCTGAATTCAACCTGTCGGGTTGGCGGTAATCCAGGAAGTTCCTCTGGGAAAACTTGTGGAAATTCGCGTACCACTGGCATATCGTCCACCCGTTTTTCCTCAGGATCCGTGGCCGTCAAGCTCGCTAGATACGCCACGCATCCCTGGCGTATATATTTTAACACCTTGAGGTGGGATATAAACGGTATCATATTGCCCGACTTCTCACCCTGCACTAATACCTCTTCGTCATCCGACACCCGGATCTTGACGATTTTCTTTTCACAGTTTATTTCTACCTTGTTACGTGCTAACCAATCCATTCCCACTATCACGTCAAAACTACCCAATTCTACCGGTAACAAGTCAATCAGAAAGGATTGTTCGTTCAGAATAAAAGGGCAATTCCGAACTATCTGATTAACTATCATGGTTTTACCGTTAGCGACTTCTACGGTGTAAGGTTCTATGGTTTCACTAATTGGAAGGTTTGCAATCAATAGGAATTTAACAGAAACAAAACTTCTATCGGCGCCTGTATCAAATAATACAGAAGCGTAATGATCAGAGACGAGGAATGTACCTGTCACTACGCTGGGGTCCTGGCGTGCTTCGTTCGCCCCCATCACGAATGCTCGGCCTCGCGCCGGGTTGGACGACGATGCCGGACCCGCGGTTTGCCGCCCATTTCCTCCCTGGTTCAGTTTCGGACAGTTTCTCTTGAAGTGCTCTGTGCTGCCGCATTCAAAGCAAGCACGGCTGGTGGTCATCACTTGATTTCCTTGTGGGTTTTGTTGTCGGGCTGGTTGGGTCCTAAATGGCGACGCACGGATAGGTTGCGGTTGTCGGTTCAGGTTGTTCAGGTTTGTCCTACATCTCGGTGCGGAGTGCCCTTCCCTGCCACACCGATGGCACACTACCACCCTGCACTCGCCTCCATGTTGGTAACCGCATTTCCCACACCTGGGAAACGTCCTTGTCTGCGGTTCCTGCCTTCCGCCCGAACTAGTCATGGCGTAGTTCTGGGCAGCGGGCCTAGCACGTTTACCTTGCTGCTTTTCCTGGATCCTATGGCCATGTGTACCCCGCTTTCCCCCAGCAGATTCTCCCGCCACCTTCAGTGACCCGCTCCTTACGAAATCATACGTAACGATACCAGCTTGCGTCACCGCACCCTCATACGTCTGGTGTCCCCCAGAATTGACTATACTCCTTACAACTGGAGTTAGCCCCCAAATATAACGCTCAACCCTCTTCGACTCTGGGGTGACCAACCATGGTACCAATCGCGATAACTCATTAAACCGGTTCGTATAACCCAAATGGTCTGCCCCCTGCATCTCCAGGTTCCACAATTCATTTTCTAATTTCTGCAATTCGTTTTTCGGGCAGAAATGTTCCAGTACAAGAGCCTTAAGCTCTGTCCAGGTCATGCGGTTTGTCGCCGCCTGACCCCGGGTCTGCACTATCGTGTTCCACCATGTCAAGGCATGGTCCGTGAATGTGCAGGTGGCGTACTTTACAACACAGTCCTCGGGGCAGTTGCTGATGTTCACAACTGATTCTATTTTCTCGATCCACTTAACCAACCCATTTGGTCCTTCAGACCCGCTAAACTCTAGAGGTTTGCACAACATAAAGTCTTTGATCGAACATCCCCTGGATGCAGGAATCGGTTCAGTACGGTTCGTCTCTACAGTTGGTATAGGGCCATTACTGTCCGTAACGACCACCCTAGGCGGTGCGTCATTACTCGGAATCGTGTTATCATTCTGTGGAGGATTAACATTTTGTTCCCCGTCATTATTGGTGGTCGTTTGATTGCTCGGAGGGGTTGGATTGGTCGAATTGTTAATACTGGCGGCGATGCGCGATACTATATCCGGTATCGCCGCCTCTAACTGTTGAGCAATCAAACGGCTCACATCTACTTCCGACATTTGAGCTGATCGTTTTGGTGCCATTCTACACATCATCAAGAAAATACATATAATTAATACAAGTTCCAATCATAAAACACAACAAACATTCCATTCATTAACAAACATTAGTACATATTACATCCATGTCAGTTCACATACTTTCCTGTCATCATTACATAAGTTAAGTTTTCCTACATAGGGCCTATGTCGGCATCATCTCGACATAACCCGCAATGGGTCAGTGCTTGAATGATACCCAAAAGTATCTATAATGATATACCCCAAAAGAGACCCCCTAAGGGCCAGTGGTTGTATTATAACTACACAAGATTCACTCTATGTTAGCATCACCACTTAACTGCTTACACAGAGTATCAAAAAGCGGTCCATGACTTCTACCATCCTAACATCACTAAACACGGTGGTATACCAACCCCACCAACACAGCCACCAACACCACCATCACAGCCAGCATAACCCGGATCCGCGTCTCCATCCGGCCGATCATCCACTGGGAGTATGAGCACTCCCTCTTCAGCTGCGCAATCGCATACTGGTGGTCCAGTATGCAGTCCCCCAGATACATCCGCCTCTGCACTCCCACTGTCAAGGCGGCGGAGTGCTCATTCACCTGCTCGGTGAGCACTCGAAGCCATGCCGCCGCGTCCCTTTCCTGCCTAGGGAGACCCCACACAGGTGCAGTCACAGGCTCGGGCTGGGAGCGGGAGGACTCGCCCCTGCGGGTAGCAGGTCTGGGTGGGGGCGAGGTAGGTGGGACCTGCGGGACACTGATCCGCGTCGTGAGGCGGGGTCCGAATCCGGGAGGGATAGGGATGGCCTGTGGTGCAGGTGGGGTAGGGGATCTGACAATCCTGACTGGGGAGGACTGGCCAGAGCTCCTACGACTAGCGTCGCTAGGCTCAGAGCTGGATGATACGCGTAGGCTCCCAGAGTTCCCGGAGCTGACTTCCTCCGGGTCCTCCTCCACCGACAAACTAGGAGTTCTCGACATTCTTACCTGCACACAAGTTAACAAACATATAGTTCTTTCCATAGTGTAAATCATAATCAAATTAATATGCACTTACTTATACAACTTGACCATATAACAATATTATCATATATTTGCACATATGTTGCCAATTTTACCTATTAAAGTCCCCCGTGACTTCCCCTGAATTCCCTCGTGCGGACAAGTCTGTTATTATGTTTCGGACCATAATAACTCACTTGTCCATCCAAGTTCATCCAGACCTTGTCACAATAAATTATTTGTTGATATTCAGATCCTATAACACTTGAGCTACTGGTTATATTTTAGGTATCTTTTAAAGACATCCTAATTCTTTATAACCAATGGCTCTGATACCAAGTTCTGTAACACCCCGTAACCGCAGCGGAAACGTAAACGGGATGCAACAGACACATCGGATATCAACAGCATTGCTTATAAAGAAAACACCACTACATTAATTTAAACGTATTACATTGTTCCGAGTTTCGTTACCGTCTAGGCGTTATCACATAAGTTTTACCGATAGTACGTTAACATGTTTAATACAAAATATAGACCCTTAAGCTTCCACAAAATAGTACACATCATCAAGCACGTATCACTCATTCCAATTTGGGTGTACCTAGAAAGCATGTAAAGAAAACGGGTCAACTACGAATAGTTGGTGAGTTTCACTAATTTAAATAAACCATGACAAATCATTATAATAATCATAAATTAGCGATGTAATTATGCTGAGCCTACAAGTGAAACCTCTATTAACCCAGAAACACATCTAATAACCTCTGGGGACACTGTTAACCCAGAAACACATTTAATAACCTCTGGGGACACTGTTAACCCAGAAACACATTTAATAACCTCTGGGGACACTGTTAACCCAGAAACACATTTAATAACCTCTGGGGACACTGTTAACCCAGAAACACATTTAATAACCTCTGGGGACACTGTTAACCCAGAAACACATTTAATAACCTCTGGGGACACTGTTAACCCAGAACACTGTTTCGGGCCTTACAATATTAGCAACTCAGACAATTACCATCTTAATACATTACCGTACGATTCCCGTACAATAAACATTATATAAATACATTCATTTCCATGCGATCGGCATGTACTTAAACACTTTGATAAAAACATGCTTTCCGCCCCGGGAAAATATTTAAAACAGTTCAGTAAAAAGGGGCTCGTGAAACTCACCTTTTCGTGAGTAAGGATGTAATACTGTGCGCGGCTACCGGTCCGGATCTGTAATACGATCCCTAAGTCGTTACTACACAATTTCTATTAATATAACTTAAATTCGTGTTAACCGGTACGTCTGGGGACACTGTTAACCCAGTACCGTACACGATCCGGGGACAATGTTAACCCCGAAACACTTCTCAGGACTTAGATTGTGATATCACTTAGAGTTTTTTAGTCAATACTACCATTAGTTTGTTTTCTCGTTTTGCGTGCCTAGCACGGTTATCTGTCTTTATGTTTTCAAAAATGAGCTTGGTCACATACGACCCGGAAATAGTTGTTACTGATATTTTAATTAAAGTGGTGAAATTAGAGCTCGGTTTAGACACCCCGTTTGGCCGCGGGGCCCGTTTCCGTCTTTAATACACCGGAAACTGCTAAATCGGGTAAAAATACCCAAATCATCCGAATTATTTTCGGATGATTTATTTTTTACTTGATTAACTTAGTTTCATGAAAATAGTCCATTTTTAAGGTTTTTATACACCGGTCAGCTCGCTTAGGCGAACTTTACCGGTTTACGCGTTTTAAGCTTTAAAAGTTTGTTTTTATGTTCTTTTTAGCACAAATAAATATCCGCTTAGTCTCGGATCTTGAAATTTTGCACAAATAAGTTTTTGACAGTAATGAATTTTATAAAAATATTTCCAGAATTAATTTCTATATTTAACATTATTTATCTATTTTTAAACGTCATTTAAACACCAAATATTTCGAAAATACCAAACGACCTTAGAAAAATCCCAAATTTTTCTGGGATGACCACTGCCATCCACATAGTTCCCTGTAATTTTTCCAGAACCAAAATCTCATTTTTCATGCCATTTTCACCAAAACCGAGCTAGAAAACCCTAGAACTCGTTTTACCGAAAAGCCTACTTAGACTTCTCCAATGGATCTGAAATTTTTTGTGTGACTTTTATATGTTATAAAAAGCTTATCTGAATTTTTCCAGAAATTTTCATGTTGTTTAGCTATTTTTCACCATTTTTATCCAAAACCGAGCATTAAATTCACCAAATATTCATCCTTTATCCAAAAATTACCAAATTTTCACAGATCTCATATTTTCATGTGTAGATCATCTCTGTGAAACTTCATGACCCAACTCTAAGTCTACCACAATCTGTCCAAATCATACAAATCATACGAAAAACCGAACTACCTCGTGTTTCTAGCTTTAGATCGCAAAGTTCTTGCTTTCTAGCCTTTGCTAGCAACTAGATACAACACCTACAAGAACAACAACATCACACCAAGCAAGTTATACCCACAATCAAGCCATTTCTTTCATGGTTTCGGTTAAGACATCAAAACAAAGATTTTAACCGTAAAAATTCGTTTTTGACTCTTTTAACTCCTTTCTTGGACCAAGATCCCTTTTATAACTTGTATACATCACTTGATCATGCAAGAATCGGTTTCATCTCGGGTTTTCACCCATTTTTCACTTGAAACCTCATTTTCTCAAGATTTTGGAATTAAAAACCAAGATTAAACAATAGCAACATGTTTACCTTGTGGATCTTCTTAAAAATCAAAGGTTTTTGGTTGAATGTGTGGAGGGTTGAGAGGATTTTGAGAATGTGGTGATAGAAAAAAGAAAATGGGAGCCAAGGGGTTCCCCCCTTGGTCCGATCGGTCCACTTATGGGGGTGGGTTGGGGCCCACTTCCTCATTCTTGGCCACAAGTTTAGATTACGCAATCTGGATAATGTTTTGGATAATCTGGCTCAGTTCGTTTTTCGGTTAAACGTGTAAGTCGGCTTAAAACGAGGCTAAAACGGTCGTTTTTCGGCTTAAGAATGAAATTTATATAAAACCGATTTAAAAACTTTAAAAACTTAAACCATGACATTTATTGACTTAACACATCATATTGTCGGTAATTGTGCATCTTTTTCGGCTTGATCGATCACCTCTTGCTTGGTTTGGTATTAAAGGTTTCGTTTAACGTACCGACGTACCATTAAATCGAAATCCTTTTTCTGTGCTATAATTCACTTATCCCGAAGCTTTAATACTTCGTAAACCTTACTAAACATCATATATTTTGTCTATAATGTAATCCCCGATTCGTTCGGGTTTCAATAACCGTTCATCGGTTAATCGTAATTCCAATACGACTAGCTGTACATTCGAGTATAATTCGTACTGTGAATCTTATATACTCGTATAAACACATTATAATTCATATATTCAGTATTAAATAACACATAAATGGTATTTTCCGGCTAGGGTATACCTGAATTTGCCGGAATCGTTACAGGAGATCTCGGTCAAACCTGGGATCTCGGTCAACCTAGGTTCTTTGCCTAGATGTTCTCGGCTGACCTAGTTTCTGTTTGGGCCTGAACCTAGTTGGGCCTAAGTGCTTTAATGGAAAATTAGGCCTGACCTAAGCCCATAACCCATCTAAACTAAACAAGCCCAACTTAGAAAATGCGTTGGTTAACTAAAATACCAACTTGTATTATAATACGGTTAATTAACAAATATATATTTAACAGTTAGCCGGGTTCAGTGAAAGAAGGGAATAACGATTAACGGCGAGCGTAACAGGATCAAGGTGAGTTTCTAGCCCCACTTCCTTGTTATGTTTTCGGGGCTGTGTGCATACTCGATGTGATTTGTTAATACACTTACCTTAAGTGGTAAGTGCATGTCTTATATGATTTATGTATGAATGAATGCTTGATGATGTGTGAACGATCTTCGGATATTGCATGCGTCTTCAAGGGATAGTTTAAAGATGTGATTGATGTATATATGATATATAAATGATGTATGCACGTATGAAAACTATAATTATGAACGTAGAGAAAGGAAATGAAGGTATGGTTAGAAAGGGAACGGACCCTAATAATATCCGCGAATGTAAGGAACGGACCCTAATAATATCCGCGAATGTAGGGAACAGACCCTAATAATATATGTGAATGTTTTAGGACGAGGTATATGTATATGTGTTTGTATAAAAGGAAAGAAGGGAGGAATGATAGTATAAACGTACGAAGGAAGGTATAGAACTATGTATGTAAATGTACCTTCGGGTACGTGTATAAAAATGTGTATGTATGTATTGCATGTTACTTAATTAACTAGAACTCACTCAGCGTAGCTGACTTTTAGTAAGCACGCAGGTGAGTAGGATGAGGCAGCTCGCTTGAGGGGAACACGCGACATTGAATAAGAGGTTGGCAGCGGAAGACTCAAGACGTGTTATGTTTAATTATTTAGTTTTGAAAGACAAGTTTTTTATTTAAGACAAGTTTTGAATTGTTATGAAATGCTTTATGAAAGTTTTAATATTCCGCATATGTTCTATTAACTCTAATGATTGGAACTATGTTGATGAGTAAATCCAACGTCCAAATGTGAGGCACCGGTAACGGGGCTTTACAAGGAACATCAAAAGACAAGCTTGGCTACCAGAAGTTGGTCGTCCTCCATAAAGCTTGTTATAAATTTTCCTTGCCATTTTTTTCCCAGATTACCTCAAAATTAAACTATGTGGTGAATAACAACACTTATGACGGACATGTTCAACAAGACATTCACCATATTTTATGTCTTCTAGCCATTACCAACCAATTGTACTAGTATATTCCCTGAAGCGAATGCGACTAAGTTACATGATAAGTAGACATAAGAAGTTGCGGCACCAGAAGAAGCCATATGTGTAGATGATCATGATCAGGAACTCATAATAAGTGTTTAAATCAACATGACAAAACGAAGACATCAAGGGAGAAATATAATATATGCTACAAAATCTGTCTTATATTCTAGTAAATTCTGAAGAAACTTAAAAGGATTTAAATATGTATTCTAATAAACAGTTATCACATTGAAACCGTGATCGAGAAGAATCTTAAACATTTTCAATTTACATATGATAAATATGGCCGAAAGATCATATATGAAAATTAAAGATTTACTAGAATAGAACATATTTCACAAAATAAATCACATTATATTATTAAATACGGCAAGCAACTAGAAGTTATTAGCCGAGTATACTTTCATCGTATGACATGACAAAATAGGTCATCCATGTAGCATCATGGTGTGTAAATAATTGGAAGTTCCAATAGAATTCCCCTATTTAATTTAAAAGCCTCACTACCAAAGCACTTATCATATGTGTAGTGTGTTTCTCTTGACAAATCAAACTTGAGGCCACAAAGCAAAACGTCTACAAAGAATGCTTCATGTATGGTTCTATTAATCTGCATTTGGCTTGTTTTCAATATTTTGTGGTCTCGAATGATGCTTCTTTATATCATCACATGTGAATTCTTTTAGCTACATATGATATAGCGTTTGACAGCTTTAATATTAGATTATACATTAGAATTCCGAGAACAGATCATACAAAAGCATTCACATCCCAAGTCTTTAACTACTATTATATGTCTATCAGGATAAATGCTGCTGAACATCCAATAGCTCATGTTCACACATAAAGGGGTTTTAGCTGAATTATCAGTCACTACCTACTTTTGATGAGATGCAAACTACCATCTCCACATGAGGGAATATTACACATTAATCAATTTAAAACCAACTGCTAATTATGAATAGTCCCCTAACACAACTAGTATCCAAAGATAACAAAGTTGGTCTCACCTGAAAAAATTAGATTGTGTGGCGTATAAACCAATATCGCCACAATAACCCACCAAAATGGGACCAAATAAATGACTTGGTATTTACATTACCCCTAACTTATAGTCATTTCTAAATGTCTATAAACATTGGCTGTCAGATTCGATATGACAGTATACCGAGTCTTAAGGGGAGATAATATAAAGACTACTAAGTCAATAAATAACGTAGAATGCATCTATCAATTTTTTATCCATGAAGTGATCAATATAAATCTGAAGTCTAAAAGAGCGAATACATTTGGCACAAATAGCAAATGAAATACTAGATACATTCACAAACACATATAGAATGATAAAGTCACTGGCATCAATTCTTCAGCTCGAATTATACCATACAAGGAAAACGTGGAAGACAAATCGGTTCCGGTATAATACCCACGAAAACCAAACGAGCAGAATAATGCAATTGTTGTAATCCTAGAAAATATTACATACAATACATTCAGAAGATGTTATCTATATGACCCCATAAAAGGTCAATGTCTCAAAAGAGACTAATACAAAAACTCTAGAAAAGGTTATTGTCAAATAAGTGACAAATATAATTATAGAAATGAAATTACCTCATATGAGGAATACAAAGTTCCAAAAGTAAACACCGGTATTAAATACAAATGAGAGGTTTACAAATTATATACAAAATAGTACAATGTGGAACTAAAACAAAACATGTGTTGATTAATATGGTTGCGAGCATATGCTATAGCAACAAATGTAATCAATAAAAAAGGATTACGCGCATAAAATTGTGTGAAAGTACACACACAGATATGATTTGCCTAAATGGCAAGATGCATTAAAGGCTTAAATTGTAACAACTCGGACTTTTCAAAATTTGTATTTTTATAAAAACTGACCCGTCTTGATGTTCGGTAAATTCTAACGCATTTATCGAGAAAATTTAATTATTATTATATCATTATTTAATTTATTACATAATATGTAATATAACTTTCATCTTATGTCAAAGTTAACTCAAACTTAAAATCTTACCAAATTTTGTTTCCACTTTCAAGGTTCAGGGACTAATTAGCAAATTTCCTATAACCCATCATAGAATCTGGATAACCCGTTAATCCAAACCCATTTCTTCATAGACCCGATTATAATCAAGTTTCTTGGACCAAAATTCTCGCAATCAACTTGGAAATTGAATCTTTATACGTATTAATCTTTCCTTAATCGGCCTAAATTTAATTTTTTATGCAATCAAATGTTCTTATAAACTCAATTAAACTTCCAGTATTGATCATCAAGCCATCGCTTAGCCCCTTATTTAATTGCTTTATAGTCTTCTGTGTGATCGTGTTCTTCAGTTCATAGTGTCGGCCCCGTTACGTTCAATTAACACATGATTAAACATCAATACAGGTAATTAATCATGTTATTTAGATCGCTTTTGAGCTAGATCATTAACTCTATGGCAAATTGATCGTTTGTAATTTGGATTAAGCGATTGATCGATCTACGGTTTCTGTCGTTCTGGGTTGTGTGTGTTGCTTATAATTTTTATTTACGTGTCTGTAATCAGATTCAAGCCAACTCAGTCAGTCATGCGTGTGTTTGTTAATGGGTTCAGGGCTGGAGGGCACGGGTTCGAGTCCCTCCAGACCCGTTTTGATCTTTTATTTTTATTATTATTTTTTATTTTTTTTAAATCATGTTAATTATGTTTTGAACCATTTAAATAATATTATTGATAATATAAACATAATAGTTGAGCCATATTTTTATATAAAACCGACATTTTTATTTGACGTTTCTCTCGTATCATTGTTAAAACTATATACATACATACATACATATATATATAGGAGTGGGTTAACGTACAATAATGGGTTATCGTACATTAGGTACGCGACATTCCAGAGTGTTTGATTAAAAAACGCGCGGTGACAATTTCGTAAATAACCCAACAGTAGTTCGCGATCAAAATTCGTCGATTACAAATCAACTCTGATCCAAATTCGGAACTTGTCGCTCAATCTAATCCAATTTCTAAACTCTAATCATAGCTTAAAGTATGAAATCTCTAAAGTCAAAAACCAAATCAAAATTGAACGTCGTTGAAATCAAGAAATCTTCAAAATTGATCAAAAATGATGATTTAATCAATCGAATTGATGTGTAGAAGTGTTTAGATTCATCAATCGATTATGGAATTGCAAAAATAAAGCACTCAATCGAGCTCTGATTAGGGTTCAAAATATTATGTTTAAACGTTCTTAAACAAAATTGAAGACCTTTAAACGTTCTGACAAAAAAAAGCATCTTTAAACGTTCTAATACGTTCAATGAAATTCTGGGTTTTCAATAAATAATGAACATCTTTAAACGTTCTAAGAAGTTCTGGGTGTTCAAAAAAGTTTAGAAGTTCTGAACTTCTAAACAGAACTTCTAAACTAACAAAAAAATTAAACACTTGTAACATGAAATTGAACACTCAAATCACTCCATATAATCTCGTAATCATCAAAAAATTATTAATCGACCATCAATTTGATCATCGATTCGATCATATGAACAAAACTGAACATCTTTAAACGTTCTAATACGGTCACATAAGCTCTGACCAAAAAGAACATCTTTAAACGTTCTTGAACAAAACATAACATCTTTAAACGTTCTAATGCGTTCAAAGAAGTTCTGACCAAAAAAGAACATCTTTAAACGTTCTGATAAAAATCGTGTTCATCTAATGAGCAAAAGAATAATAATAATAATACATACATGTTTTCGAATAATAATAATACATACATGTTTTCAGTGTATGCGCATGTGCTGACGAATAATACCCTGTATAGTATATACTTGTACTGGTTCATGTAGAGTTTGTTGTTTGGTTGTGGAGAGGTGGCTCTTTTACTTTAGGTCAGTTACAGGTTGGTGGGTTGGTTTAACTTGTTGGACTGACACTGAGAATATGGGCTGCAACTTATGGGGCTAGATGTGCAAGTCTGCAACAATAATATTAGTTCTAACAAATTCTGTGTTGCAAGTCTGCAACCACATTAATACAACTGTTATAATAATCAAAGTTAAATCGAAGTTTGAATTGAATATTGTTAATTAGAAAGATGTGCAAAAATGAACATCTTTAAACGTTCTAATACGTTCAAAAAAGTTCAGAACTTTTAAACTAACAAAAAAGTCCAGAAACACTTATACGTTCAGACCTTTAAATGAACACCTTTAAACGTTCAGAAGTTCATATTTAAAATTAAGCACCTGCAACATCAAAACTGAACACTGAAATCATTTCATATAATCTCGTAATCATCAAATAATTATCAATCGACCTTCAATTTAATCATCGATTCGATCATATGAACAAAAATATGGAGCGTCTGCAACTGGGTTTCTGCAATGGCGTATTTCAATTCAAATTCAATTGAAGTGTGTGTCTGCAAATTACGCCGATGACGATGGTTGAATCGATGCAATGGTTAATTAGGATGGAAACGTTTTTGAAATAATTTACAAATTTTCCACCGCGTGTTTTTTGAAATCTAGGACTGTGGGTATCGCGTACGTAACGTGCGATAATCAGTTTTCGTATTCTATCCTTTATCTATATATATATATAGGATGAGTATCATTACAGAACTGTTAAATTTTTTAAGAACTTGAAGAAACCATTAAAAACTAACGTTTTTTATAAAATTCTGTATATGTTAATGTTATTTGAGTGTTGTTTTATCATTTTGTATATCTATATTTATGATTATAATTTTAAAAATTAGTTTTTTATACATATATGTGTTTTATTTTACACATATGTAAATTTGTTAGTACATAACTTTTACACATATGTAAACTTGTGATTAATATATGTAATAAAAATTTTTTATACAAAATATGATAAACTACTCTTAAATAATGTTAATATATAAAAAAAATTAAAAAAATATATGGTTGTTTGGAGTTCCTAAGAGTTTTAACTTTTTTAGAGTTCTTAAATGATACCAACACTATATATATATACATATATATATATATATAATGAGTATACAGATTTAAAAAGGTTTTTGTTATTTAAAATACATAATTATAAAATGAATATACTTTATTATTTTACATAATTATTTAACTAAGTATTTTATAAACCAATGGTATTTTTATAAATATGCATATATATTGTTACAACTTTAGTATTATAAGTACAAATACTTTATAAACAAATATATTTTATACAATATTAATTTATAAGTAATCTTTATTAATAATAATCTTTAAATAATTATTTTATACCCTCAATACTTGTTCATATCACGTTTTTCTCTTAGTCAATTTATTAATTCGTAGTATTTTCCGTTTTTACACTTATTAGGAATTGACTTAGCTACATCTCGAGCGTGACGTTTATTCTCTTACCATTCTTAACGCATTTATTCTTTTTCTTATTGCTAAGGTGAGTATTTCACTCCCCTTCTTTTACTTATTTTTTACTGTTTTGGGGACATATGCGTTCGTATATATTTTCTATTATATAATATTCAAACGCAAATGTTTATCCTTGTGTGTTTATCAGTCTGCCTAACTTGTTATTTTCTTACTTTCTTTATTTGAATGCTATATGCTTACTTCGGCAACCGATGTCCATTTTTATGGCACGGTTTAGTCCTTGCTTAGTAACCAATGTCTATTTATATGGATTGGTTAAGCCGTTTCTTATGGTTTTATTGATTGTCTATGTGCTATGGCTAACGGTAATCTCACAGGAACAGTTTGTACTTTTATTTATTATTATTATAGTGTCACAAATCTGCTGTTATACTCACTCAACATTATGTTGACAAAACCTATTTTATTTTTAACGCATATGCAGGTTATCGTGTGATGTGATTTTCAAGCTTGTATTTGAAGAAAACTTAGATTGCATGCTAGAGAAGAAGATACAAGAATTAGAATATTGGATTTTGTTTTATCTGATTTAATTTTAATTTATGTACTTTGGTTAATTTGATGTAAATGATTATTTAATTAAATCTAATAGATATTGTCACATTTAATATTGTATGATAGTACCTTGAGAGCTGTGACAATTAGTTCACGCCCCGGCATTTCCGCCGTAGGTTTGGGTGCGACATAAATAAATCGCTCGACAAGGAAAATTGTTTTTGGACAGAAGTACGAACACCCATAGACGTCAAACAAATTGGTTATACATGGGTGTCTTTAAAATAACAAGAGATGGAAAGAATGAGATTATGCTAATAAGGCATAACTTTTGACACAAGGGATTTTCTCAAATCATGCTAGTTAAATATGAGAAAACTTATATTCGATCCCGTGTAGTGGATACGATGTGACATTCGTCAATTTCGGGTCCTATTTGTATTCGTTTTTGTATTCATTTATCATGTAACCCGACCCATTTTGTAAATCAAAACCTTGGATATAATCAAAATGATGGATTTTATGTTACATATTTGTTTTATACTTGTTGAGTCTCAAAAACATCCTTTTTGGTCACTAAAATGCCTTAAAAACACTTTAAAACCACTCCAGGGGCCAAAACTGTCAAAAAGCAAAATTTGGTGAGGCTGCTCGGCACCCCATCACGCTACGCGATGGGTGAGGCCAAGGCCCCGTCGCGTATCGCGACGGGCATCAGATGCAGCAGCTTGTTTGTTTGTTGTTTATGCTTTATATCATATTATCCATTATGAATTTTTATACATTAGACCTCATGCAAGACCCTTTCAAGCTTATCCTATTTATACACACCCTCATACCTCATAATCCCTGCTCATACTTCATCTTCTCTCTCAAAATTCAAGATTTTAAAGGTGTTTTCATTGTTCTTGGCAGTTTGACTTTCAAACGTCAAACTGACCATAATACTTGATTTTAAGTAACATATTATTACTTATAACTTGTGGCACAACATATACATAATATAATACCCCTTGTTACCCTTGGTGGTCATTTCTCCGATCTCGGTCGGTGGAGTCTCGGGCCTCGTACGGCAAGGCTTCGTGGATGACTCAAGTGGTCCTTGATATATATATATATATATAATTATATAATTATATAACTTGAACATGCTTATTAAACATGCTTAAATTCTGCTCATTTTAGTTTGTGCATCATATTTATGAAGTTCCATGGTTATGGGTTTGTAGAGACTAGCCTCGGTTTAACCGTAAATAGCTCCAAACCGTAAACCAAACTTTGTTTACTAGTTTTGCTAAATAATTGTATAAACATGCTTTATGTTAGATTTAAGTTTCTAAAATAAATTTTATGAGTTCCATGGTTATGGTTTTGTAGAATCTAACCTCGGTCTTAACCCGAAACAAGTCTGAACCGAAAACCGAACTTTTGTTTAAAGACTTTATTGTTGACTTTTTGAATGTAAAACTTAAGTATCATCATTTATAAATTATTATACAAGTTCTTTGATGTTTGGGCATGTGGTAACCATTCTTGATCTTATTCTGAGTTGGAAACCGAACCAAACCGAACTAAACCGATGTCACTCGCTTAAGACACACAAGTGTGTTTCTAGCTATCAAGACTTGTATATTTCTTTAAAAATATTTTATAAACTGATTTTATTTATTTTGCTTAAAGTACTTGGAATGTTGAATCCAACTTTATCTTATAAGAAAGTTTGAACCGACAAAACCAAACACTCGCTTAACATACGTTGCTAGTTCTAAAGCAATAGAACTACATACTTGGTTAAGTCTTCTTAAATTTTATTGAGTTATCTCATAACATGTATTATTTTGGAAAGTTGACTTTGGCTTTGACCAATTACCAAGACCCGAACCAACAACCCGAACACTCGTTAAAACCCGTTTTAGTATCTATATTATAAAGGGACTTGCATTATTGCATTGTTACCCACCTTATTACTTAACATAGGTTGAGTAAAATTAAAGGGCTAGATACTTTAATCCGGTTTCGAGCAACTTATATTTTTAAAAGGACTATTATTGAAATATTTACATATTAAACCTTTAACTTTAAATTGTTTGCATTTCTTACCATTTATTTTATTTAAAGACTTCCTAGACAACATTTCTAATACAAGACTTCATTTCATCTAGGCTTTGCTCGTTAAACCTCATCCTTCTGGTTACTCATCTTTTTTACTGATCAAGTTTACTACTTGAACATGAGTACTTTCATCCACCATTTTCCATCTTTCGTTTTGGGGGTGATATTGCATACTTATTCAAACTAAATGTTTTATACTTGATTCTTAAACCACAAACTTTATTGTATACCTTACTTAAATAAATGCTAGATTTAGTGTTATATGCGTACAAGCTTATTTGCTAATGTGTTTACCGCTTTTGGTTGGTTGATTCATAAATCAGAGTATATTTGGCATCCCCTTATAGAAAGGTGTCGTTAATGTATTCTTATTAACGATTTCATAAAAATCCGAGTCTATTTGACATCCCCTTATAAAAAGGTGTCGTTAATGTATTCTTATTAACAATTTCATAAAAATTCGTGTCTATTTGGCATCCCCTTATAGAAACGTGTCGTTAATGTATTCTTATTAACGATTTTATAAATCCGAGTCTATTTGGCATCCCCTTATAGAAAGGTGTTGTTAATGTATTTTTATTAACGATTTCATTATCTAAATTGTTACTATTATAATAGTTTTGTATACAAGTTGTGGAATTTCCTATTATATACTTATTGTTCAAAACTATGAAATTGCTCACTAACCTTTGTGTTGACAAATTCTATTTTATTCAATGTTACATGTTTGACTTTAGGTTGACTCAAGGACTTGAAGAGAAAATGTTATCAAGACTATTAGGATATTAGCAAAGCGAACAATATATTATTTGCTATGTTTGAATTCGGTTATTGTATGAATAAGTTATGTGACTCTTTATGATTTTATGAATTTAAATGAGTTGATTAAATATTATTAATTTAATAGTGTCTTGTGTTCTTGGGCAATCCATTGCACCCCGGCATGTTCCGCCTCCTTTGGTCGGGTATGACATACGATAACCCCTTGATAATTAACCGGCTTTGCATTCTAAAAAATACTTCAAATAAAGCTTATGAATGTCGTCACTGCTTAATTGTACGGGACATTTGAAATATATGAATCCGTAAAGGATTAAAATTCCAGAAGCATTAAAAACATTACCTCGAGATATTCTAATATGAATACGTAAAGGATTCAAAACTATTTATTTATTATTAAAACTAAAGTATATTTAAGAGAGAGTGACAAATGTCACGGACATTGTTTTAAACTAGTCATTATTTGTGCTTGAAATATTATATGATATAAACACACTAAGAACCTGCAATCCCTCCACAATGATCTACTTTGCGACTTATAGGTAGCGAACATGTATACGAAATCATGAGTAAGTAGGGCAATTGCTTAGTATGTATAAAAAAAGCAAACTACAGAGACTTGGTCAAATATCAAGACAATATCACATTATCACTAATCATAAATACAACACTTATTTCTCTCTCTCCTCATTTGGACACATGCCAAAACTCTTTGAGTGGGATGAACATTTTTAAGGCTTTTGCTATATACTCATATCTCACTTAGCATTATGTAGATGCATGGCTAAAAAATCATGATCAAACTTATGTAAAGGTGCTTTTGAGATCAGTTTTAAACTATGCATGTTTGAGCTCAGCTTTGGTATAATTGATCAATCTTTGTGTATGTGTTTATTAAGAAATATTAGGAGTTTTTCTTTTCCTTGTATATCTGCAATTTTGGTAAAATCTTTGTTGATTTATGTTTTTTTGTCTTTGTGCTCAGATAGATTCTTAGCTCTATTGTTGAAGCCATCAAGAGAAGGTACTATTAGTTCTATTTGAAGTGTTCTTGATTATGTCAAGTATATCATATATATGCACTTATATAGCATAACTATTAATCTAGTTTCACCGTTTAAAGTTCAAAGATTTATATCGATAAGTATATTGATTTAGATTTTCTTGTTTTGGTAATCCGTTAAAAAATTATATCGTTAGACAAAGGTATTGGTAGTATGGGAAACTTAACTAGGGAGGTATAGTCAAATATAACAACATTATCACAAGTCAGAGATACATCATCTCTCCCTCTCTCTCTCTCTCTCTCTCTGTGTCTAAGATACATGCTAAAACTGTTAAGGAGCGGGAGGAGCATGTGTGAAGGCTTATGTGATTTAAATATATGACAGTTTATAAAGAGGTTTTTTTTTTAGCCCAATTACAAACTATTTGTATTTGTGTGCTAAAGTATAGGCTTTCATATAGTTTTAGCCCAAAGTCAAACTGTGTATGTTTTTGGGCTAAAGTATAGGCTTTCAAATGGTTGAAGCCCAACTTCAAGCTACGTATGTTTGTGGGCTTTGGGCTTTTTATAGTTTAAGCCCAAATTCAAACTATGTATGTTTGTGGGCTAAAGTATGGGCTTTCAACTAGTTTTTGCCCATTTTCAAACTATGTATGTTTGTGGGCTAAATTGTGGGCTTTCAAATAGTTTTAGCTTAATATATCGTATTCAGGCATCAATTTATTGCGTTTGTCGTATTCTCATAAATGTTTTAAACTTTTACACCGTCACATCGCTAATATCTTAGTTGTCATTACTTTTCTCTTTTTTGTTTTTTCTTTCCCTTTTCTTTATATATCACAAGGAATGCAACTTACAAGAGCGTGAGTTTTTATATGATTTCATCGTTCTCGAGTTTGTTGCGACCGCTCTGATATAATTGATCAATCGTTCTGTATGTCTTTGCTTATAAATAATGTGTATTTGATTTCTTGTATATCTGCAATTTTGGTAAACTGATGACTAATCTTGTTTCCCTCCTTGTGCTTAGATAGATCCTTCGCTCCATTGTTGAAGCCATCAAGAAAATGTACTAATAGATCTGTTTGAATCATTTGTTGTTTATGTCAACTATACCATTTTTATTACATATATAGCATAAGTATTAGTCCAATTTCACTGTTTTAATTTCAAAGATTTTTAATTGGTTAGTAGATTGATTTAGGTTTTCTTTATTTTAGGGCAAATTGGATTTTAATAATCTAACCTTTTTGCAGTTGGCTGATAATTATCCCACCTCAAAAAACCAGACCCACCTTTCATCCCATTTTTTCTCGTGGGTCCCCCGTTAAAAAAACCTTAACACCATTAAGTTTTTTCTGAATTTCAAATGATGTATTAGGGCTTTTGATCGAAAGAAGGATACGAGTCAATTGATGTAAAACTTTCCTCGAAAACGGTGCTCCAAACGACGAAACAATGCTTCAATTCGGGTGTTTAAACTTCCAATTAACAAATATCAAGCCGTTTGAAGCACCATTTCGAGATAAGAATTACATCAATCAACTCGTTTCTACCTTCCGATCAAAAGCCCTAAAACATCAGTTTGTTTAAAATTCAGAAAAAACTTAATGGAGTTATGTTATTTTTAATTGGGGCCCAATGAGAAAAATAGGGCGAAAGTTGGGACTTGTCGCACACATTTTTAAAGGTAGGATTATTATCGGCCAACTGCATAAAGGTGGGATTTATAAAATCCAATTTGCCTTATTTAGGGGTTCGTTTACTTTCAAGCTGGTTCCGTGCTTTAGCATATCTCTTCATTTTTCTTTTTACTATTTTATGATTATTAGTAGTTTATTCACAACTTTTGGTTATTGTTAGTATATTATCTTTTACTAATGTACCATCATTGTGAGTGGGATTTTTACTGATCAAGTTTACTACTTGAACGTGAGTACTTTCATCCCCCATTTTCTATTTTTCGTTTTGGGGGTGATATTGCATACTTATTCAAACTAAATGTTTTATACTTGATTCTTAAACCACAAACTTTGTTGTATACCTTACTTAAATAAATGCTTGATTTGGTGTTATATGCGTACATGCTTATTTGGTAATGTGTTTACCGCTTTTGGTTAGTTGATTCATAAATCCGAGTATATTTGGCATCCCCTTATAGAAAGGTGTCGTTAATGTATTCTTATTAACGATTTCATAAAAATCCGAGTCTATTTGACATCCCCTTATAAAAAGGTGTCGTTAATGTATTCTTATTAACGATTTCATAAAAATTCGTGTCTATTTGGCATCCCCTTATAGAAACGTGTCGTTAATATATTCTTATTAACGATTTTATAAATCCGAATCTATTTGGCATCCCCTTATAAAAAGGTGTTGTTAATGTATTTTTATTAACGATTTCATTATCTAAATTGTTACTATTATAATAGTTTTGTATACAAGTTGTGGAATTTCCTATTATATACTTATTGTTCAAAACTATGAAATTGCTCACCAACCTTTGTGTTGAAAAATTCTATTTTATTCAATGTTACATGTTTGACTTTAGGTTGACTCGAGTACTTGAAGAGAAAACGTTATCAAGACTATTAGGATATTAGCAAAACGAACAACATATTATTTGCTATGTTTGAATTCGGTTATTGTATGAATAAGTTATGTGACTGTTTATGATTTTATGAATTTAAATGAGTTGATTAAATATTGTCACTTTAATAGTGTCTTGTGTTCTTGGGCAATCCGTTGCACCCCGGCATGTTCCGCCTCCTTTGGTCGGGTATGACATACGATAACCCCTTGATAATTAACTGGCTTTGCATTCTAAAAAATACTTCAAATAAAGCTTATGAATGTCGTCACTGCTTAATTGTACGGGACATTTGAAATATATGAATCTGTAAAGGATTAAAATTCCAGAAGCATTAAAACATTACCTCGAGATATTCTAATATGATCTCAAGAAATCTGGTCATATATGGTACAATCGACTCATTATATATTGTTCAAAGAAAGATACAAGTTTCATTAAAATTAGGCATGTCTATTTATTAAAATTGTCACTCTAAAAGTTCAGTACAATCGCAATTTACAGTGATGATTTAAACATCATCGAGAGGAATTGTCGAACTTCTAACAATAGATTTTGAAAGACATTGACACAACAAAATTAAACCTAGACATGGTGTTCGAGTATATTTTTCCATCAATCAAACTATACGGAAGATGTTAGCATATTTTAATACGTGCCAAGTTAATTTGTTAAGCACACTCATGATTATACTGTAACATCCTACTTTTGATAATAATAAATAAAAGAATTTCGTTTACTTAATGATGTGTTATTATTTAGCTAAGTTAAATACAAATAATAGAGTGTGAGTTTGGACAATAAAAGACAGAATAAGGGATGATGATAAGCCTTAGGTCCATGGGCTTAGGGGTATATAAACACCCTTAAACCTTTCTAAAACCTTAAAAACCCTAATTCCACCAACTTTGCCTCCTTACACACTCAAAAACACACACAAACACTCCTATTTCATTTCGGCTTAGATCCGAATCCGAACCAAGAAGATTTTGTGTTAGATCTTCGTCAAACAACAAGAAACATATCTAGATTCACGTGTTGAATCAGAACCGAAGCAAGAAGTGACCCAAAAAGGTACATTTTAGGTTAAAGGTTAAGTTTTTGAGGTCGGTTTGCCATATGATTTGATACTAAGGCAAACCAGGCCTTATTATGTAATAAAAATGTAAACTTGAACGTAAGCAAGATGTTTTAATGAAATGGGACAAACGAGTGACGATTGGGACACACATTTATGAGAAGAAATGTAATAGCATTAATTATCCAGGGAGTAAATATATTGACATTAGTTATTTGAGGATTAATTAATTGTGTTCCTGATTAAATATAATTGATATATCAGAAAAACAGTAATTACATATTAGTATTTGGTTTAAATGTATTATATATATTAACTAGCTTTAGAGCTTGTAACACACGGGATAATCTAAATAATTAAGTTACAAATAAAGCAATACATAACGTTTACAGAAAAATGTATTACATCTATGCTTGTATCATTATATATAAATTGATTTTATTTATATCACAAAACAATTTTTTCCAAAACGATTTCAGGATACAGGTATCAACCAGGATATGGCTAAGGAACTTCAGAAGCTTAAGGATATGATATCCAGCGTGCCAGGAGTGGTCCATTCGATTCCTGAAATACCAAAAGTAAGCCACAAGTTGTCCAGATTCGCTCCACCTATTTGTGATGCTGAAGTACCAAAACGATTTCAGACCCCCAATATGAAGGTGTATGATGAAACAACTGATCCCGAAAAGCATGTGGCTCAATACAGGGAGAGAATGGAAATCAATCCAATTCCCGAAAAAATCAAGGAGGCTTGTTTATGCAAGGGTTTCGGATCCACACTAACAGGATCTGCATTAAAATGGCTGCTAAGTCTTCCTCCCTTTTCTGTTACTTCTTTTTCACATTTAGTTAACTTGTTCAACAGCCAATTTTCTTGTAGTAGGAAATTTGAGAAGTTAACTAGTGATTTGTATAGAGTTGTCCAACCTTATAATGAATCCCTTAGGGATTTTGTTACAAGGTTTGGCAGGGAGGCCCTAGAGATCCCTAGTCTTGATATGGCTACGGCTGTTGAAGCATTCAAGATGGGACTTCAAAGGGGCTCCCCATTGTATGACGATCTTGTGATGACCCCATGTAGGACTTTAGATGAAGTCAGAAACAGGGCACTCAGATTTATAAGGCTAGAAGATGACAAGAAGATCCAAGAACGGTTAGGAACTCCAACGAAACAAGAGTCACCTAACCAGAAACAAGGATCCTCATTTAGGAACAATGAATCAAAGCTGTACTCCAAATTCAACAATCAAACTGTTCGGGAAGTTGAAGAAGGAGAAGATGATGAGGACTACCCAAGTATTTCCGAGTATTGCTTCGCTGTTGATACCCATGGTTTGATTTGTGCCATGAAGGATCTTGGAGAGAAAGCAAGGTGGCCTCGAAAAAATGAGAAAACAACATCCTTTAAAGACAAGTCCAAGTGGTGTGCATTCCATGAAGACTTTGGCCATCAGACAGAAGGTTGTATTGGTTTAAGGAGGGAAATTGGATACCTCCTACGCAAGGGTCATTTCAAAGAGCTCTTGGGAAGAAAAAAGTCTAGGATCCAGGATCCTGAAGATATACCACAGAAAGCAACTCCGCCCGCACCAGACGCACAAGAATCAACTTCATCTCTGGTGGCTCTGATATATGCGGTACTTCTTTCTCCTCAGCAAAAAGACACGCCAAAGAAACAAAGTTGGAGAACGGAGAACGACCAGTCATATCCACTACTTTGACGACTGACAAAAGAATCTTCTTTGACGAAGAAGATAAGACAAGCATCCAGGATCCTCACCATGACGGTTTGATTATAACTTTATTTGTTGCTAACCATTATGTGCACAGGATCCTAGTCGATGGTGGAAGCTCGGTCAATATCATCCAACATGACGTACTACTGAAAATGAACATCCCGGACTCAGAAATCATCCCGAGAACGTCGGTGCTACTGGGTTTCAGTGGTGAAACTAAGAAAACATTGGGGGACATCAAACTCCCAATATACATCGAAGGGTTAAACTCTTACCAAAAGTTTTGTGTTATTGACAGTCTTTCTTGTTGCAATGTTATTCTTGGCAGGCCTTGGATACATGGAATGAAGGTTGTAGCCTCTACTTACCATCAGTGCATCAAACTACCAACTCCTTGGGGAGTAGTAAGGATAGATGGTGACCGAGTGGAAGCCAAGAATTATTATTCTTCATCAATGAAGCCGACAGCTAAACAAACGATAGCATAGCAATTACAACAACATCCTAGGGACGTGCTGGAAGCTCGGGACCGAGATGTAAAAGAAGTATCTTTATATCCTGAAGATCCAGACATGAAGGTGTTCCTAGGATCCTGTATCCCTGACGAGATCGAGGAGGATATGGTATCCTTCCTAAAGCGACGAAAATCCACGTTTGCCTTCAGACATTCAGACATGACAGGTATTTCTAAGGAGGTAATTACTCATAAATTGGGCCTTGATCATTCTATTAAACCCGTCCATCAAAAGCGAAGGAAATTCTCTCCTGAAAGGAACGCGATCATACAAGAGGAAGTTGAAAAACTTCTTAAGGCCGGTATGATCAGAGAGGTTAAGTATCCTCGATGGTTGGCTAATGTGGTTGTTGTTTCTAAAAAGAATGGAAAGTGGAGGGTATGTGTCGATTTTACCGATTTAAACAAGGCATGCCCCAAGGATCCTTTCCTGTTACCACATATAGACTCCACGGTGGATGCAACGGCAGGGCGTGAGATGCTTACCTTTATGGATGCTTCCTCTGGATTTCAACAAATTCAGATGGAACCATCTGATCAAGAGGATACATCATTCATTACTCCTACCGGCATATATTGTTATATTGCTATGCCGTTCGGACTAAGAAATGCAGGGGCAACATATCAAAGATTGGTCAACACGATGTTTAAGGATCAGTTAGGCAAAACCATGGAAGTCTACATAGATGACATGGTAGTGAAGTCGAAGAGGGCTGAGGATCACCTTAGAGATCTTGAAGAAGCATTCAATATACTTGACCAATATAACATGAAACTGAACCCGTCAAAATGCCATTTTGTTGTTAAGGCTGGAAAGTTTCTAGGATACATGGTGACCAAAAGGGAATAGAAGCGAGCCCAGAGCAGATAGAAGCCATCATTAATTTAAAGTCTCCTGTGAATGCTAAAGATGTCCAAAGGCTGACGGGAAGAATTGCTGCTCTCAACAGATTCATTTCCAGATCCTCAGAGAAGTGCAAAGACTTCTATGTTATCTTGAGAAAAAATAAAAAGTTTGAATGGACTCAAAGGCACGAAGATGCACTAAAGTCTCTTAACGATTATCTATCCTCAGCGCCTGCTTTGATGAAGCCAATAGATGGTGAGCCGCTGTCCCTGTACTTAGATGTGTCAGGTAATGCAATCAGTGCTGTTCTGGCCAAGGATCATGAAGGACAACAGCACCCGGTATATTATGTAAGTAAAAGCCTGTTAAATGCAGAGGTCAGGTATTCTCACCTTGAAAAATTAATTCTTGCTTTGATTATGGCCTCAACCAAGTTGAGACACTATTTTGAAACACATACTATTATTTTAAGAACTAATTATCCTGTTAAGAATGTGCTAAGAAAACCAGAATTGTCAGGAAGGATGGCTAAATGGGCTGTGAAATTGAGTGCATATGATATTCAGTATGAGCCCAGAACAGCCATTAAGTCACAAGCGCTTGCAGACTTTGTGGCTGATTTCAGTAGTGACATGCTAGAGGAAGCTGATTTGGAGGTTCAACAACTGGAAGAAACAAAGGATCCTTGGATCCTCTTTACTGATGGAGCATCCAACGTAAGAGGAACAGGATTGGGTATCCTACTGAAATCGCCACAGGGGGCATAATACCCCAGTCCATTGCGTGTGCATTCCAAGCCACCAATAATGAAACGGAATACGAAGCTCTGATCGTAGGTTTGCAGTTAGCTAAACACATGAGGATCGGGTATCTTCAAGTATATGTAGACTTGTTATTAATGGCTAACCACTTTAATGGCTCATATGCTGTTAGAGGTGAAAAAATAATCAAATATCTAGATGTTGTGAAGGAACTATCAAAGTCCTTCGATTCTTTTAGTATTATACAGGTACCAAGAGAAGAGAATGTTGGGGCAGATGCTTTAGCAAATTTATCTTCATCATTGAAGATTCCAGAAGATACGAAGATCCCAATCATCCATGTACTCTCACCAGTAATAGGAGAACAAGAAGTTGGGGAGATAACAACTGACAAAGATATTGTGCCTTTGGATCCATTATCCTCAAGTAATCAAGGATCTTGGATCCTCCCGATCAAGAAGTTCATTCAAACTGGAGAAATTCCAGCCACAGAGAATCCTAAGTCCTTCAAACTTAAGGTATCACAATGCATTTTATTAAATAATATTCTGTATAGGAAATCTCTTGCAGGTCCATACTTGAGATGTATCGAAGATCCTGAAATTCAAAAGGTGCTCAAAGACTTTCACGAAGGAGATTGCGGTAATCATACTGGAGGTAGAGCCCTATTCTCAAGGATTCTGAGAACATGATACTTCTGGCCTACCATGAAGAGAGACGCCATGGAGTACTCAAAAGAGTGTGACTCATGTCAAAGACATGACAATATTTGCATCAGCCAGCAGAGCCTATGTATCCTACATCCTCATCATGGCCTTTCATGAAGTGGGGCATGGATATTGTGGGTAAGCTACCTAAAGCTCCAGGAGGAAAAGTATTCATGCTTGCGATGACTGATTACTTTTCAAAGTAGATAGAAGCTGAAGCTTTTGTTCAAGTCCGCGAAAAAGAAGTGATATCCTTCATTAAAAGAAATATTATTACTAGATTTGGTATCCCTTCAGAAATTATTTCTGACAATGGTTCCCAGTTTATCGGGAAAAGAACCACTAACCTTTGTGACAGTTGGGGCATTAAGATGATTACCTCCACACCAATTCATCTTCAAGCTAATGGTCAAGCAGAATCAAGTAACAAGATTATTATCAACAACTTAAAGAAGAAACTAGGATCCAAGAAGGGCAAGTGGGCCGAAGAGCTACCATATGTTCTTTGGGCTGATAGAACAATACCAAAAAATGCAACAGGTCAAACACCCTTCTCATTGGTGTTTGGCTCAGAAGCTGTAATCCCTACGGAGATGGTGGTTCCTACTTCCATAACAAGCATCCGTGATCCTCAAGCCAACAATGAAATCCTTTTCCAAGACCTGGATACTGTTGATGAGCTCAGAGACCTAGCTAAGATTAGAATGGCAGCATATCAACAAAGGGTAGCTGGGGCATACAACAAAAATCTCAGGATTCGAAGATTTCAAGAAGGATATCTAGTTTTGAGGAAAGCCTTCCAAAACACAACTAATCCAGCAGATGGAAAGCTAGCGCCTAAGTGGGAAGGTCTGTAGGTTCCCTGGACGGATCGCACAAAATATCTCGATCAACTCAGGTGCGGAATCCCTGCGTAGATCGTTACGAGTATAGAACACGAATCACACGAACACACGAAACGAACACACGATATATAATAACTCAAACACGTGATACGATATCACTATTACAGACTCTCGTCCTCACGTTACAATGAACTTGATAAACTACTGAAACGAACAACTGATTGGAACTTAACACAAAACCAAGCCGTAACCTAGGTATATAAATACACGACAACTTCGCCTGGCATGTTCAAGCGAAGTTGTCCATAACTTCGCTTGACTAACAAGTTCGCCTGTTAAGCGAACTTGTCAGTAACTTCGCTTAAACATACAAAACATAATTAAACATTACAGACTCGATTACAGACACTAGACTATGAACTACTGACATTATGCACCAACAGACTCCCCCTTGGCAGTAGCTTCATGTCTTGATCTTCAAGCACGTGTCTTGTAACCTTCAATCTCTTTGTCTTCATGCATGTACTCCTTCTATCACACATACCGTGACTACTCGCTGATATTTCCTCGCTTCGTCTTTCCAAGCAGGAATATAAAATATCTTCTTTTCATTTAACACCTGCAGATCAGCTTTCGATAAATTAACAAGATGCATCGGATCATACACCCTCAGCACTTCTTGTTCGTCTTCGTCTTCCATCACGGCTTCAGCAGTCTGGCAATCAACATACCACCATTTAAGATTCTTCAACACATCTTGAGGTATAATTTTCATTGGAACCTCCTTAATGCATCGGATCGGTTTGTATTTCATCACCATCCATGGCTTGCCATCTGCTCTCAAACCTCTATCCTTGTCTTCAACAAGTTTTCCCTTCTGCGGTTTCAACAGCTCAAACTTCTTCTCTTTTATACTCTCTCTCCATACAATTTTCCCAATAACTCTAGCCATATTATCGTCACTCCGATTGATTAACCCCAATCTGGCTAAGTCTTTCACTTCACATTCCGGCAGTGTATTCAACGACCTTAACATTCTTTTAAAATACTGAACGCCGTCATACCGTTTAATCACAAAGAGCTTCAACTGCTCATCATAGATCCAGCAAATAATCCCTTTCTTCGCTTCAGCATAGCCTTTAATATTGTAACTCTTCTTAAACATTGTAGGGACCGCCGGTTTCTTCGTTTTGACGAACCACTGAGCATAGCCTTCCTTCCACCTAGGCTGCTCTTCCCATTCAATCTCATCGATTACTGTCTCATTACCCATATCTGCTTTCTCCACACCTGGAATGTCATGCTCCACATTCTCTTCTACTATTTCACCTTCTTCAACATCTTCTTCAATCACAATCTGAGCACCAATCTTTTCAATCTCTTCGACTGGCAATACATCACATCAAACAACACATCATCACTAAACATATCATCATCTAATTCTTTCAAAGCATCAATCACATCATCTCCCATTTCTTCATCATCAACCATCACCACTTCATCACCACCAGAACTTCCAGCCGCACCTGCAGACTCCCCCTGAGCTGTGGAAGTCCCAAGAGCTTGAGTAGTTCTTGGCAACTCACCACCTGCACCTTTCGATGCATTGGGATCATCGTCTATATCATTTCTCTTCTTTGTCCTTAACTCGTCGCCTTTACAGCCTGTCTCCCCCTGAGATGCCAAGAACTCTTTCATAGCATCTATAATTCTCCCATGTTCAACCAGGAGGGACGACTGTAGTTGATTTTCTGCTACTAGGCGTTGAATAGCCTGGGTCTGGACAAGATTCACCCTTGATTGTTCTGCCACGACCCGCTCAAGTGCAGCTATTCTCTCCGAGTCTGAGAGGGTTGCATCGAAATCAAACCTCATGTGAGATGTGTCTTGAGTATACTCAGCAGGGATTTCGAATGAAACCGGGACATCAGAAGCAGCTGTGGACGTAACCGCAGGTGGTATCGTGACCGACAACCCTGCAGTTGCAACGACTGTGGACTCTACAAATTGTGCAACCACCTCTGAAGGAGTAAGCGTTGGAGGTGGTAAAGACACAATCTCCGGAGTCGTCCTCTGGAAAGTAGTAGATGGAATGCCGAAAGCTGATGATGTAGCCACCACGGGAACATCCTCGGCGCTTAAACTTGTGACCTGTACTGATGTAGGAACAATCGACATACCTGACAGTGCGGGCGGAGCGAAACGTTCAACTCTTGAGTCTCTCCAGCTCCCATACCTGCACCTGTCCTTTCCCGTCTTGAACGTCTAATCAACTTGTGAATATCCTCTTCTTCTTCTGACTCACTATCATCAGTTGTCCTCTTTCTCTTTCCAAACGTCCTCTCTTGAGTCACCAACATCCTTCTCGCCTCATCCATAACATCATCAAGATCTGAGTCAGCCACCGTCGTAGCTGCTCTAGTAATACGCACAGTCGAGACACGTTCAACTGGGATCTGAACGTTCTCCTCTGGATCCACCCGATCCATATCGAAGAATCCTTGACCTCCGAATTCTGCATCAAGGTCCACTTCCTCCTCCGGTGACACAATAGGAGCAGCAGGTATAGCTTGAGATGCTCCTGCCTGTTGTGGTGCCGGGTCTCTGAACTCATCCCCACGAGCTGGCACATACCACGGGTTTATTAAGTACCCAAAGAGTGGAGTATGCCTTGGACGCAGTTCAGGCTTGCTCCTTGCACTGGATGTTCGGCATTGAGCGAAGATACGTTTGCTCACACTCTCCACGTATCGTATTGGACGTCGTTGAGGCAACGTGGGAGCAACATGATTCAAGATCATCTGAATGAATCTTGGATACATGATGAACCTCTCACGAGCCATCGCTCTTCTCTGTCTATCGATCTCGTAAAAGACCATCTGACTAAAGCTATAACGTTTGTTATAAGTCAGAGCAGTCATTGCTGACTGCATGGTCGCACCCATACCATCAGTGCCCGCCTTCCTCCCAGACATGCAGACAATCATTACGTGCATGAGGAAGCGCCACTGATCAAGTAGGAAACCCTTCCTCCGTTGTGTATCGCCCAACGGACCAGAATAGCCCATTCTTAGAAATGCTCCATCGAGGAACGGAGCAACAAACTCTGTAGGATCATCCCTAGTCTCCTCTCCAAAACGTAAAGCCACCCGTATTTGTTCAGAAGAAAACTGAACTTCTTGATTGTTGACGGTTGCTCGCATAACCGGGGGCTCAACGCGGCAATCGTATTCCACTGTCTGCCAAAAATCCTCAATATTGGGTAAGGAAATCGGCAGAGTCGTAGTGATTGCATGGAATATCCTCGAGCGAAGGAGGAAAGTGATTATCTCGCGGTAATCTTCAACTCCGTTCGCTTCCGGGTCTAAGGTGATAAACATATTGTGACCCGGGAAGAATTGCCTCTGATTATCTCCGTCATCTCCTCCAACACCTCCAGCACCTGCTACTGCAGCCATATCTGCAACAAACGAACCAAGTTAGATAAACGTTAAGGCATAACACAAGTTCGCTTGTTACCATGAGCGAAGTTGTGATAAAATCTGTATAGGCGAAGTTAAAGTTGGGGCGAAGTTGGGAACAACTTCGCTTCATCTTTAAGTTCGTCTGATAACTAATAAGTTAAAAGGTCCAGGCGAAGTTAATGTTAACTTTGCCTCACCACAACATCGCCTCAGGCGAATTGAAGCCTTGGGCGAAGTTACGGATAACTTCGCCCAAACCTTAAGTTCGCCTGAATCTGAAACGGCAACAGTAAGATCGATTCAAAATCGAAAAATCTGATGTTTCGGTCAATTTTGACGATTGAGGAGTCTAAAACACATGATATTAAGAGTATCTGGACGATCGTTTTGTTCATGACCACGTAAAGACAGGTTTTTGAAATCGGTTTCAAAAGTCCGACGTCCGAGGTCACTAACCGGGTGTCGAAACAACCTAGGATTAACAACGTGACATCGATTATACGATATAATGACCCAACCAACCTTTAAATCGGTTTGAAATCGAAGAAAGATAACAAAGAAGATCGAAAGACAAGATCGATAAGTTCGCTGATTAATCTGAGATTATAAGTTCGCTGATATTGAAAATACTGAACGAATGACCTTAAGTATTCTTTATATAGGGGCGGAGTTACACAGGCGAAGTTACGGTTAACTTCGCCTAGGCGAAGTTATTCACAAGTTCGCCTGTTTAACAACTTCGTCTATATTTACAAAATCAAACCTTATAATTTGAACATTTTTCAATTAACTTTTAAAACTTCCCTTTGAGAATTAAATGACACGATCAAGTCCAAGTAACCAGATATAAAAGCATACAACTTCATAAAAAGAAAACTTTTAACAATTAAAGTTTAAGGGATCAAATTTCAGTCTTTACAAGGGACTACTACGTTTTAGAAAAGATCCGAACAGGAATCATACTAATTACGTGACTGTCACATAGATCCGTGTTTAGCTGTATTATGACATAAAGAAACAGGTTGTAGGCAGGTAAATAACTTAAAATGGTTTTCATCATTTCTGTGATACGAGTTAGGTTCAATTATGCCTCAAAATTTAAGTGGGCAACAACTCAGAGATTATGATGCCTCCTATCTATTCTCAAAGCGTATTTGGCTTTTTCCAAGTCACCCCGAATTGACTTCGACCCATAGTGTCTGATTAAGTTTGTAAGTACTCTTCATCTGATTCCCGTTCTCTTTCTTACTCCATGATTGAGAAGTCTTGACATTTTCAGCTATAGAATGTTTCAATAACTGCTTTTTTTTTTTTTTTTTATGATAAACATTTACATAGACTTCAGAGTAGTAAACAACTGCAAGTCCTGAATCTGGATCACTGCAGTTTCTTCACACACTATCTTTGCGGGAATCAGAACATTTATGGGCTCGTGTATGACTGGGTAATCGCTTTTCTGCCTATCATTCGGAAAGATATATATGAAGACATGCAAAACTCTTAAGGAGTTTCCACGTAAAATCGAGTAGATTTAGTTTGTATCACATCTACTTTTACGCACCATAAAAAGCTACCATGACATACAATGACTGTTCTAAAGCCTTTTAAGCCTAATAACTTCACTAGTTAAGCACACAAAAGCAGTATATCTATCATTTTCCAAGGTTGGATCAATTTTCTGTTAAACATAGCAAACGAACTTCTTACGAAGTAGTAGACTTGAAAAATAATTTCATTTCCCTTTAAAAAATTTTAACATTAATCGCCCCGACCAAAACAAAGTCTTCAGGTAAACGGCTATCCCGAAGATCCAATGGATCAGCTGGACCGACCACATACTAGTATGTGTCCTTCTAACTAAGTATGATTGACTAATTTTAAGCGCAAGAATGAAAACTCATCATACACCGCCCCTGTCACTTTCAGTCATCTGGTTAATGGCTATCCTCAAATTCTACAAGTAGAAAATGAGGACCAAACATATCCTAAGACATGTCCTTCAAACTGAGGTAACCGACATAATTTTAAGCGATAATGACGTTTTTTTTTTTAACTCGAACACAAAAAGCATGGTTACTCGGGATTGATCATCCCATTCAGCTCAATAAGGTTTTGAAATCTTGTTTTGTCAAACGCTTTAGTATAAAGATCAGCGAAATTATCAAGCGTATCCACCTTTTCAAGCACAATCAGTTTCTTCTCAGCACAATCCCGTATAAAATGATGACGTATGTCAATATGTTTAGTTTTACTGCGCTTCACGGGATTGTTAGTTACTGAGATAGCAGCTGTGTTATCAATGCAAATAGGAGTAAGTAAGAAATTCAGACCATAGTCGCGTAACTGTTGTTGAATCCACAGAACCTGGGAGCAGCAATTGGATGCTGCCATGTATTCTGCCTCACATGTTGAAATTGCGACTGAAGTCTGCTTCTTGTAGTGCCACGACACCAATCTGTCACCTAGAAACTGACATCCTCCAGTTGTTGACTTCCGACTCTGATTGCACCCTCCATAATCAGAATCTGTGTAAGCGACTAGCTCCAAGTCTCCTCCTCTCGGGTACCACAACCCCAGCTTCGGCTTGCCCTTGAGATACCGTAGTATCCTCTTCGCACCCTTCAAATGAGATTCTTTTGGGTTTGCCTGAAAGCGTGCACAAAGACAAACAGCAAACATTATATCAGGCCTAGAAGCAGTTAAGTACATTAAAGAACCTATAGTAGCCCGATATTGAGTTGGGTCCACATCTGCATCACCGTCTGACTCAACACCCAATTTGTGATTGACGCAGATTGGAGTGTCGAATGGAGTGCTGTCCTCCATCTTGAAGTGTTTGAGCACATCATGGACATACTTGGTCTGATGAATGAACATCCCATCCTTCTTCTGATCAACCTGCAATCCTAAAGAGAAAGTTAGTTCACCCATAGCACTCATTTCAAACCTTTTCTTCATGACAGACTCAAACTCCTGACACATGGAGACTTTTGATGCAGCAAAAATAATGTCATCCACGTAGACTTGCACCAGCAGGAAGTCGCTTCCTTCTCTCTTGAAGAACAACGTGCTATCAATCTTCCCTCTTTCAAACCCATTTTCAAGCAAGTAATCTGATAAAGTTGAGTACCAGGCACGAGGTGCCTGATGAAGTCCATACAACGTCTTGCTTAACTTGTACACGTGGTCTGGAAAGTCTGGGTCAGGAAAACCCGGAGGTTGCTCAACATACACTACCTCATCAACTTTCCCATTCAGAAACGCACTTTTCACATCCAACTGAAATACCTTCATCTTCTCATAAGCAGCAAACGCCAAAAACAATCTAATGGCTTCCAATCTTGCCACAGGAGCGAACACTTCATTATAATCAATCCCCTCTTGTTGATTAAAACCTTTAACGACTAGCCTCGCCTTGTTTCTTATAATAATCCCTTTCTCATCTCTCTTGCACTTAAACACCCATTTTGTGCCTATCGCATGCACATTCTTTGGTTTTTCAACCAAAGTCCAAACTTCCATTTTCTTGAACTGAGCCAACTCTTCTTGCATGGCTTCGACCCACGAGCTGTCCTTGAGAGCCATTTGATAATTCTTCGGTTCAATCTGGCTGATAAAGCAGGTGTACAAGCATTCGTTGATTATGCCTGTCTCCTTAATGCTTGTGTAAACACAGGTGTGCTCATTCAAGCTACGTCTTGTTTGTACACCGGAGGACACATCACCAATCACATTCTCCAAAGGGTGATCTTTATGAATTCTCGTGGTCGGAACAGAACCGACATGCAGATTGTCTTCCAAGTTAGAAGAGAGCTCGTCAATGATTGTTTCTTGCTGAGAGTGAAACGGATTGAAAAATTCTTCTTCAGTCGAGGCAGCAGGGGTATCGATAGCATTTGATGAGGAAGGTTGACATTTATTGATCAGCTGTCTTTGCAATAGATTTTCTTCCTCATCAAGGATCATCTTCGTAGCAACTCTCTCTTCTTCTTCAGCAATATCCAAATACGGTATGTTAAAAGACTTAAAAAGTTTAACATATTCGAAAAACTCAGCAGGTCCGTTGCTTGGTTTTGGCGGTTGGTAACTTGTGATATCGATGTTACACACCACCTCAACCTTGCTGGTCGATGTATTAAAGACACGTCTGGTGGGAGTCCCAACAACATAACCGACTAAGATTCCTTCATCGGCTACTTCACCAAATTTAGAATTTGTCTTTAAAATCGAACAAGGGGACCCGAATGGTTCAAGACCACTCAAGTTGGGCTTCCTCCCATGCATAAGCGCATAACACGTTTTATTAAGTCGTTTAACCGTCAAGACTCTATTGAGGATATAGCAGGCTGTAGCAACAGCTTCAGCCCAGAACACCACAGGAAGCTTTGAATCAGCCAGCATAGTTCTGGCTCCTTCAATTAATGTTCTGTTCTTCCTTTCAGCCACTCCATTCTGTTGCGGTGTATACGGAGCGCTGTATTGGTGTTCGATCCCTTTCTGAAGGCAGAAGATCTCCATCACAAAATTCTTGAACTCCGTTCCATTGTCACTCCTGATGAACTTAACCCTTTTATCCATAACGTTCTCAACTTTGGTAATCAAATTCTTCACCATCTGAGCCGTTTCATCTTTTGATTTCAGGAAATATACCCACGAATATCGTGAGTAATCATCAGTGATCACCAAGCAGTAAGAAGTACCTCCTAGACTTTTTGCATTCACGGGACCGAAGATATCCATGTGAAGCAATTCTAGGGTACTGGCAATTGAATTAACTTTCTTAGTGAGATGGGATTTCTTGTGCTGCTTTCCCTTCTTGCACGCTATACATTTATCTTCAAAATTGAAACTCTTCAAGGGAACGCCCAGCACAAGTCCATTCTTGACAATGTGGTTCATCTTCCGAAGATGAATATGCCCCATTCTCCTATGCCACAATTCGGAATCCGATTCGCTCGCTTTTGTCATAAGGCATGATTCTTCCGTGGCCATTTCAGTCGACCTCATATCCATAATATACGTATTTCTTTCACGTGGAGCCTTCATCACAATCCACTCCTCTGGTATCTGAAAACCAGGTTGCAACACAATCGCCTCATTCTTTGTAAAATGAACGATGTACTCCTTATCACAGATCTGCGACACACTCAGCAGATTGTGCTTCAATTCTTCCACAAAGTTAACTTTCTCCAATGTCATCTTTCCGTA
>NW_027496703.1:0-25776 GCF_021521415.1 Bidens hawaiensis
ATCATCCTTATTCATTTTTGCGTCTGTTTGAATGTTAATCTTCCTCTCCTTCAAACCGCACGGGGGTAATAATTATTATAACTTTTGAGTTTGAATTAAGGTACGTTTTAACATCCGGGTTAAATCTGTGTCTACATAGTCATGTAAATTGTTTTATGTGACACATGAATAAACGAACTCATATTATACTTAAGTTGTGAATCCAAACATTTTGGGCTGTGAATTTTGTTATCGCATATATTCAATAACAACTAAGGGTTACCTTTGGTGAGTACATAATAAGCGAAAGACACAAAAGTACAAAGACATAAAGGCCGAAAATAACAAAGACAAGATCAAGAAGGGAATTTTCTTGAGCTTGTAGTCCTTGGGGTGTATATTCGTCCATCAATATAGTTCAACAATATATTCGTCCATTGATATGCTTCCATGTCAATTATGGTTATGCTTCTGAGCCGAACCATGGCCATGCCCATAGATGAACCTTGCTGAACCCTCGGTGTACACGTGTGTTTCATCATCCAATCTGCAAACATATGTTGAACCATGATGAAAAGGATCACAAACTTAACAAAATACTTAAGCTCTTACGATTTTCGAACTGCTTTGCTCAAAATAGAAGCTGCAACAAATGTTTTGCCATCAAGGTATCTATTCTCGCCATTGACCCTTTGTTTCATTCTCAAGTCCAAATCATCTGGGCTCAGTGTGATCGGGTAATCTGATGCCTGAGGTCAACTTAAATGCATAAATGATCGACCTTGATGGTGCGATTTATTAAGACTGATCAATCCTCTGTTAAAAATTAAAAGTATGTACTAATTAAGATTACCATGACCCATCCCCAGATGTCAGCATAGGAAGGAATGTGAGCAGAGTAAGGCACCACATCTGTTTTAACATTTTTTGGACAACATTTATAATTGATATAGAAGAATGGTGGTGTTTGAAGTTCAAAGCAAGTAAACCATGAAACTTACATTTAAAAACCTGCTTTAGAGTGTTGAAAATACAAGAAAACACTTCTGTATGGCTAAAAACGCCCGCTGGTCCAGCCTACACAAAATCAAACTTTGTTACCCTCATATTTATAGTAACTTTGTGTAGAGTTGCAATTTTAAATGTGTTAAAATGGTTGGCTTGGTAAGACTAGTTGGCCATGTCAACCCACCAACACGTTTTTGTAAATTTATTTCCTAATAATATAAATAAATTAAGCGTAAAATTCGATTACAAACCTTGAGTTATTAGAATAATAAATTAGTATTCATGTTATAAAAATACTTGGCACTTGATCAATGGTACCAATGTGGTTAAATGGTGTCTCTCTCAAGTAGTGAGGATTAAAATCTCATTATGCAAATGATGTAGTGATGTGCATTCAAAATAATGTTTAGGGGTTTGTGAGTTGGTGGTTAAAATTTAAAAACAGGAAATGTGTATTTAAACACCCTTCTCCCTTTGGATGATTTTGGCCCATTGAAGGATATATCTTTTGATAATGGGTCATATAGGCTTAACTAAAATATTTTGCTAAGAAGAATTTTTTCATTTGGGCCCGCTTAAATTTATAAGCTTTGAGTCGAGGTCCCCCCCCCCCCCCCCCGCCCCCCTTTTTCTTTTTTAAACGACAACCTTACGTACTTAGGGACCTATCAATACCCTGCTAACCAATAAGATGGGGAATATTGCATGTTGTGCTCGGACTTGGCTTTCTAAAGGTTTTGATAGAAAGTTAGAAACAAGTGTAAGCAAGATCATCCCTATTTTTGGTACCTATAAATTTGTGTTTTGTGATCTTTTACCTGTGTAACAAAAATACCACCATTCGATAGTTTTGGTTTAACAGTGAGTTCATAGAAGTTCTTGGTATAGAGTTGGTAACATGGGCCTCCTTCAATGGGATCAGCCAAGTCCCCTACAATCACATCATATTGATCTTCTCTTTTCTCAAGTTCCGCCCTGCAACACAAAAACTTGAAAAATCACGAACCGTATATGAATCGTATAAACTTGAAAAAAATGTTTTGTACCTTGCATCATTGATTATGACCTCAAGCCTTGGATCACAAAAGGCTTTACTGTTAACAGCCAAATATGACTTGCAAAACTCCACCACTTCCTGCTCATTAGATATAAGAACTTGCTTTAGACTACGAAAAGCTATGCAAAATTCTAATAACAGAAAATATTAAGATGAAAAAATGTAGGAAGCCACCTCATCAATGTCACACATGACAACTTTTTCCACAGTTTTGTGCCTAAGTAATTCCCTTGCAGTAGAACCCTCACCTCCCCCCATAATAAAAACAGTCTTCGGACTGAACAAAATATTCATTCAAGTTAAATTATCATTAGTCAAGTAACTTCTGTTATAACTAAACACGAAGAGTAAACGGCGCGATTTATATTCGAAGAGCATGCAAAATAAAATAGCAGTACTTTGAGTGATGTAGAAGTGGTGGATGAACAAGAGATTCATGGTAGATGAATTCATCTATCTCTGCACTCTGCAACTTTCCATCTATCACTAGAGCCTGTGATATAAGTCACTAGTTATTAATCAAGCATGTTAAATGATTGGTCAATTTGCATGAGTTCTATGAACTAGTTTAGTTGGATTACCTTCCCAAAGGGTTTGGTGTCCAAAAGTTGTATGTCCTGGAACTGAGTAGATCCTGTGTGAAGTATACTGCACAACAATTAAAAAGATATTACTGGATGTGCAAAAGGATCTTAACTTTTTCCTACACAATACCTTTTAGCGAAAAGGCAGTACTGAAGTATTTTATATAGTTTTCATTCCTTATATTAATATAAAAAATATTTAAATGTGGGTCAACTATACGCACACTGCCTAATATCTAGTCCCACACCATTGTGGGCAAGCCGTCCAGATAGAGGTGGGACGGCCGTTTTGATCAAAGAACTTCAAAGTGTGATCGTCTATGGCCAGAACAGCCGTCCGGATAGTGGTGGGACGGCCGTTTTGACCAAAAATATTTAAAGTTCAATTGTCGTTGGTCGTAAAGGCCGTCCGGATATTAGTCAGGCGGCAGTTTTGACAAATAATTTTCTAAAATTAACTTTTTTGATCAAAACCGTCTAAGTGTTTTGTGTACGGTCGTTTAATGGTGTGAAATCACATTGGGGTGGTGTAGATATAATAACATGAATACACGATCCTAAAATACTTTAAAGAACCAACCTATTGAGAGCAAAGCACCATCTTAAGTTCTCTTCAATCTCTTCCTCATACCAACAGCTTTTCCTCGCATTGCCATTCCCATTCCCATTCCCATTCACATTCCAATTGTCACTAGAAAGAGAAACATGACCCATTTTGTAGTATATTTGAGAGGAGGTATAGAGGGATGTTTGGGTGATAGGTATGAAGGGATTGCAATGTTTATATAACCAAGTGAAGTGAAGTGAAGTGAAGTGAAGGTGGAGTGGTGGTAGTGATGATAATGAAACTTGATTGAGAAGGAGGGAAGCAAAATCCTCATTGATTTCCCCAAACCCATCAAAGCTTGCTTTCTAGGCGTGGCCGGCGTGCATTCTTTTTTATTTATTACTTCCAACTTTTTTACATATAAGTCCAATTGATCTTAGTACAACCCATTCCAAAGATGACTAGATATTTTTTTATAGTGGTTTTCAGCTTAAGTATTTTTGATATCTGGTATTATATTATTAGCTGTAAAGTTTTTATAAAATAATCATAGCAAATGATATTGTTTTTCTTTGACACATTTTGGCCCTTATTATCTCTCCTTTTCACTGTACTTTTTATTTATATTTTATAAATCACAATAAATAAAATGCCTTAAACATGCCCATAAAATTTTTGCCATAGAATAATTGGGTGTTTCTCAAGGTCAATTATTTCGCTTGGAAGACGTAGTTTGATCCGATTCCCACAAAGGAAGCATTGGAGTTTTAGGGGTGTTGAACTGACAGATATAGCTTGTTCTAAATGTGGTCTTACACTGGAGTCTGTGGACCATCTTTGATTACATGCCCGATGACAAAACTTATTTGGAACCAAGTTTGTGTGTGGTTAAATATCCCCTCCCTGGCGTATTGATCCCGTGAGACTTATACTGCAGTTTGGGTGCAAATGGCAAAGAAAAGGAAGGCGATATAGCCGGTCTTCTTGGTAACTCTATAGTCAAGTCCCGGGTCGATAATCAAACACGAACTAAACGAATAACTCTCTTTTATATAAATCTGAAAATATAACTCAAAAACTGATTACAACTCTTAAACCCTAACTCGGTTTGACTCTTGATGAACCCTAACTTGGTTACATCAACTTCACAATCTAATGTCTAACCATAACTCGGCTTATATAGACTAACCAAACTTGCTAGGCAAGACATTATCAAATATAATAAAACCCTAATAATTATTGGGTTGGGCTTTACACTTGGGCCAAACAACAATTGTGCCAACATATAGATACTTTGGAAATGTAGGAATGACGTAATTTTCAACAATAAACGAGCCCATGGCGTTAGATTGGTGGAGATTATCAAGGAGGAAGCTTATCTTTGGTTAAAAATTAGATCTAATGTTCTGTTGTAATTATCTCGCTTCTATTTTTGGTTTTATGTAACTTGCTCGTCTTTGGGCTTTGTATTTTCGATCCTAGTATATGGCCAAACATTAGGCCTTGTTTATAATAGAAAAGCTGTTTAAAATGTTCATACAACTATTTTGATTATGACGAAACTTCCATTAAAAAAAGAAAAGAAAAGCCTTTCAGAGAAGCACGGGGAGTTGGATGCTAATCACCAAAAATTAAAGTGAAATGGACAATCACCAAAAAAATAAATTTGGGTATGTTCTTTTTTTTTTTTTCTTTTTTCCTTTCTCCTATGGGAAGCTGTGCACAAGAAAATCTTCTGAAGTGTGATATGAGGAACCATCATTCAAGATTCTTGTTTGAAGATTTCTCAAGGTCACCATCATCAGTGTTTCCAAATCATTTCATCTCACATTCATGTAATTCACTAATTCCATTGTTGTTTTTATTTAGTTTCCTTCTAAGTACTAATTATATATACATGTGTAACTAAATATTGAGTTGCAGTTAAATAATAAAAGTCATCATTAATTACACGAGCTCAATATACACCGTCCCTTTCACACAATACTTGGTAAATCTCCATCATTATAAACGTAAGTTTCAGTTTAGGACTTAGGTATATATGCTTTTTCTTGGATAACAAATAGAGATCACAAATGTAGCATTATTTTGATGGACTGGATTAAAAAATTTTCATCTTGTCATGTAAGTGTACTTTTTTTTTCTAGCTTTCGCTAGTTTCATTATATTGAAAGCCGTTCGAAAATATATATATATATGCGTGGGCATGTTTCTCTTCGGGCTCCATTGAGATTTGAGAGTCTGTTTCCAACTAAAACGACGTTTTGACTTAGTAGGTTTTCAGTTTTCACTAACTTTTATCCATATTAAAGGCAAAAACTGTCGCATTTATTATTTCTAGTTCAAACTGTTCTTAGAATATCTTGAATCATACCCTATCCTTTAAAATGGGACCTCTTTTATTAGAGAAAACTATGACACATTAAAACTGGTGGTAATATTGATAATTTGATTGGTTTATATACATATATTGGCATTTCCACCTCTAGAATATAAAATATTTTCAAATTGAAAATTGTAATGTTGGTAATTATACCGGTACCACTTCCGGTTGTGATGAGTGTGGTTGTCAAAAGTACTATGATAGCAATGATAAGAAGTGGAACACATTAGTGAGCTTGGCAATTGTTAAGATAGTGGTAATGATTTGGTTTGCTTAATGATCTTGGTTGTGGTTACAATTACAGTGGGTAGGTGTACAGTTTATTCATCTATACTATATTATAATAATACATATTGGATTGACAAAAAATTAATTTTATATAATTTTAAAAGTTTAAGTAATAAAAAAAAATTGCATAAAACATATAGTAAAATTCTTTTAAACATATTCTTGAGTTTTAAACGGTGTGAACTTTTTTATTTGAACATAACGGTCTTAACCTTTTCATGCGTCAATATATATATATTTTTTAAATTACATCATAAAAACGAGCAGTTTGTTATTTAAAACAAAAAAACTAACATGTTATGTGATTACAGTTCAAAAAAAAAACATGTTATGTGATTACTAGTGTTTGTGTCTGTGTTCCTTGTCACATTATGTGTGCACCTTTCGTGTGTGTGTGTGTGGTGGGGAGTCTTTACAACTATAACTTAACGTGAAAAAAATACAAAGAAGTTGAATAATAATGCTGAACTCACTATAAGAAAACTTAATTGCAATTGACAAAAGATTCCGTCAGAAATTCATTGGTAATGTGAAACGTCCCAACGTCGGGAACATTTCAGAGGTTGGGTTTGTACATACAACATAGTTCTTAAATTTCAAATATATAAATAATGCAGCAGAAATATAGGTCATAGAACCAAAGTATCTTGTCTAAATGCGATACAGTTAATAAAAGCTTGTCTAGCCAGAACATAAACAACTGAAATATGAGAATCTTCAAAATTGGATGCCGGTATCTTTAGTCGGAAAGCCCGCCTCAACACTAGAACATTCCTTATTTAAAACAAAACGCTTACTTATCAAGCTGATATGCATATTAAAAGTCAACTAAGCTGAATGAGTTATGGGTCAAACATTTATTCATAAATGCTTAACAAAGTAATAACGTGTAACCTCCTAAATACTTGAAACATAACATAGCATCGAAGCATACGCTTCAATCTTTTAACAAGTTTCAAACCTCCTTTTGGCATACATATAACTTTTAAAGGTCTTGGTCCTCCCAAGAATGACAATTGTACTTTTATCTATTGTACAAAGTCCGTCAATGCAACAAAGGCATTACCGTATTTTACGCCACATTTTCGTGATCCCTTCCAAGGGTAAATCCACATCGGAATGTTAGCAAATTAACTGTTAACATAACTTATAAACACACTTTTAATTAACATTTCATCTTTTTAACATCATTTTATAACATACGGTATGCACGTACGTCACCCCAAAGCATAGTAAAGGGGGTTAGAACTAACATGGTTAGCTTACTCCTCAATCTCAACGATATTCCTCACGAAGTGGACCCTCGAACGACTGTTTAAGGTCCAAACATCAATACTATCATCGATAGCGAAAACTCCCATCGTTATCGTTTCACAAGAATTCTCGCTTTAATCATAAGTTCTCGCTTATATTTATGGTTTTCAGTTAACGGAAGTTCTCGCTTAACACAACTATCTCATAAGTTTGAGTTTTCACATGCCCGATGAGGAAACATAATCCTATGCAAAAACTAGGATGGCAAAACTACTATTTTGCGAAAAACCAAGATAAAAGAGAAAACTATATGAAGAAACACTAATCGACCCCGGGCAGATTACGGATAATCTGGGGGTTAAATAGATGTTTCCCACGAGGGGTTAGGTCCGGCAAAGATGGTTCTTCTGATGACCTGCAAAACAGACACCGTGAGCTCGTCACTGAGATGGGGGGGGGGGTACCTCCTTGTGACCACCCTCCGGCGTGAGAATCAGACTAGATTGCTCTTGAATATAAGTGTATATTAAGAGGTTGCTAGAGAAGATAAGATAATATAAGATGTGATAAGATAATCATACCATTCCAAGGTGTTGGAGTATTTATAGCCGAATGTAGGTTTCCAAGAAGGTACAGCCGGCTGAATAGTATTCCTGTTCTGCCAACTGTGGGCTACGCACATGCCATGCTGGTGGTTGGTGGGTAGGCAGCGGCTGATAGTGACCAGGCCGGCTGTGTACTATTCCTGTTCCACCAACTGCAGGCTATGCACGTCCTCCGACAGGTTGGTGAGTAGGCAGCGGCTGATAGTGACACAGTATAAGAGCGTGCTGCTCGTCATACTGTTGTCAGTGAGCTGTCGTATCTTTGGTCAGATCTTTTGTCCATACCTCGTCAGGTACAGTACAAAAGATTCTCCAGTATCGTACGGACTGGCTCATTTGGGCGGGAGTTTTCCCGGCTTTGTGCGGGAGTGTTCCCGGCTTGCTCACTCCTTCTTCAGGTGACATTACTGAATTATTTAAGAGTTAAGTGCCTTGTGCGTGTAGCCTTGCTGCGCGGGTAGCCTTCCCTGATGGATTGTATCCGCAGCTGCGGGAACAGGCGGGGTACTTCACCATTGGGAGGCTTTTCCTGCGGGAACAGCTTGCGTACTGCGCGTAAGGACGTCACGTCTCTGAGCATGGTGGGTCCTGCGGATCCAGTTGGTTTCTGCGCAGACGTCTCTCTTCAAGGTGAGTCTTGCGAGTTTAGCCTTTGCGCAGACGTCCCTGTTGAAGGTGAGTCTTGCGGGTTCAACTGCGCAGACGTCCCTCTTTGAGGTGAGTCTTGCGGGTCCAACTGGGCTCTGCTGGGACCTACCTCTTCAAGTCCCCCCAGTCCAATGTTCTTCTCATGAATTGTTAATAAGTGAGGTGAACTTTTGGACTTAAGCAAAGGGTTTTGAAAAGGGTTTAGTTTTAAGGTTTTCCATGGGGATTCTTCCCGCGGAAGTCCTAATGTCACGTGCAGAAATTCCCGACTTTTCTGCTTGATCTTTGGGTATGATGCGGGTAGGTCTGTAACCTCCTCGCAAGTCAGGAGCGTTGAGTTCCACTTGTGTAGATTCTCCATGAGGTTTTGGTAGTTTTGAACATAGTGATCAATTATGTTAAAACAACCAATTCCATCTTGGAGCTTCAAACAATCTAGTTCTCGACGTTCCCGCTATGCGGGGATGTTATTCCCGTTTCCGCAAGCATGGCCCAGAAGATCCTTCTTGGTTTCAATTTCCTGCGGAGTGCTCGGTATGTGAAGGGTTTCGCCTTGACACTATACCCGCACTCGTCTTATGGTTACTTTACTTCCAAGGTATTCCTGGCTTCAATTCCCTGCGGGTGCTAAGTATGTGAAGGGTTTTGCCTTGACACTGTACCCGCACCCATCTTATAGTTACTTGGTTGCCGAGGTATTCTTGGTTTCAATTCCCTGCAGGTGCTAAGTATGTGAAGGGTTTTGCCTTAACACTGTACTCGCACATGTCTTATAGTTACTTGGTTGCCAAGGTAAGGGGTATAGTCCCGCTTACTTTTGAATCTTTTTGAAATTCGAAGAGTTGGTGAAAGGATAAGAACAGTCCAAACTGTTGAAACGTCGTCCGACGGTTTCTTCTGACAGTGTCAGGACGTGCAGGAAGTTATGGCGACGTGACAGTATACGGTCATTCCAGACGCTTTTTCAGGCGCGTGGGCGCGAGTTTTCGGGCGCGTGGCCGCGAAGTTTACGGCACGCGTCCTGTCAACAGCTGTTGCCAGCTTGCTTTTTCCACGTGTCGTAGTTTCATTGCACCAGCGTTTTCCTCTCTCTTCCGCATTAAATTCATCTCATTCATTGCGATGAGTATATAAAGGGAGGAGAGGTTGCATCTCAACTCACAGTTTCACCTCTCTTCTTCTAAACGATTTCCGGCGAATACTCTAACTTTTCTGTTGAGCATTCTCCTGAAATCGTTCTTCTTTACATTCAAAACATGTCTTCCGTTCATGATCTTGAGGCTACTGCCGAGGAGTCTGACGTGTATGCCGAGAATCCGTCGTCTACTTCTTATAAGGACGATAAGAGTACTGCTGGTGAGTGCCAGTGTGCTCTTACCGTCGACCTGTACCAGTACATTGTTAGGAAGTTCATGCTCGAGTCTTTCGAGCCTGAGTTTCCTAACCCTCATCAGACGGTGTACGATGCCCCCAAGGGTAAGATAGGGGTGTATGCCGCATTCTTCGTTTATGGGAATCTCAGGTTCCCATTGACAAAGTTTGTGTACCGTGTTTTGGAGAGACACGGTGTACATCTGACGGAGGTACATCCAATGGCGATCGCCAAGATTCGCCATTTTGAATGGGGGTGCCTCATTCTGGGCGTGGAGCCCCATGTCGACCGCCTGATGACCTTATATTCCTGGAGGTGCATCCAGGGGTGGTATACCTTGGTCACTCGGATCAAGGGTTTGAAGATCTGCGCTACCGAGCGCAGTCTTCGGTCTTGGAAGCGGGAGTTCTTCTATATCTCCGCTCGCGTCGTCCCCATAGCGATGACGTTCAAGAACGGGAGAGCTCTCCCGAACCTTCACGCCTTCAACTACGAGGAGGCGGAATGGTTCTCCAAGATTTCCCGGGTCCAGTCTCCGGTTTACCGCTTTGCGGAGTCCGGGATGGTGATGCTCGGGATGAGCCGGGTGTGGAAAGATGCTGGGGCGGAGGCGCCACAGATCCCCATCGTCCTCGAATACGGTTTGAACTCTATCCCTTACGGTATGCTTCATCTTCTTTGCTGATTTAAAGTTTTCTTCTAACTGTTTTTCTTTTGTTTTCAGAGGGAAACGACCTACAATCGCTCCTGTATCCGCGGGAAGCTGGTAGTCCCGCTTGGGTGGGTACCCGTGCTCTTGATGAGAACGAGTTGCCCATCTTGGAGCAAACGGCGGATCGGTTTGTGGAGGTCTACCCGCCGAGCCACCCGATTCTGAGCGCCACGCGGCCAGGTAAGGAGTTATTTAACCCTCGCCCTGTCAATGCTCAAACCTCTGCTGGAATTCCTCTAATTCTGTCATCTTCTGATGAGGAATCCGCAGATGGTCCTTTCTTCACGCGGAAGAAGAAGGCTGCTGGCGGGAAGGGCAAGGCGAAGGTTGCCTCTACTGCCGATCCGGTGAATCGGTCTGACTCAGAGACCGAAAGCGAGGAGGTGGCGAGGGAACCCTGGTGGTGGTGAGACAACAGTCTCGGAGGTTGAGACAGCTGCCACTGCCGCGCGACCAAGTTCTACGACGGTGACCGGCGTGAAGAGGCCGGCTCCGTCGGGTTCGTCCCCGCCGGTCAGAACCTTCAAGTTGAAGAGAACTCGTAAGTATAAATTAATTTTACCCGCAATTTCTTTCCGCCATTGTTTTTAATATCTTGTCTTCATGCAGGCGTGGATGCTACCGCATTCCAAGGTGATGCGGGGAGGAGCAGCTCTGGACCCATGACGGTAGGTTTGGTCAACCTACCCGAGGCGATGGCCCAGGCTGCTGCGCCTGTTTGCAGCATTGGTTCAGTTGCTCATCCGGTTGAGGCAACTGTTCCAATTGTGACGTCTCCGCCGGCTGTCAGTGCCATATTCACTGCGTCCTTCACTGAGCCGGCGGTGAGTTTTTCTGCAGGTTCCTCCGCAGCGGCGGCCACGGTTGTGAGTTCACCTCCAGTGAGTTCACCACCAGTGGTCTCTACCGCGGCGGTTTCAACCGTGCCTCCGGCACTGGCGACTACTTCGCCCCCGGCCGATTCAGCAGGTATGTTTGGGGCTTCTAGCCAATCTCTGCCTCCTTCCCATCTGCCTGACCTCTTGGATGGATATCCGTTAGGTTCAGGTGATGGGTTCGGCGGCTACCGGCTTGTTGTCGACCCTACAGGTGCGTAGGGTGAATTTGGCCTTTTTATATTATTTTTGTTTTTTATCATCTTTTCCTAACTGCTTTTTGTTTTTGCAGTGTCGGGTTCCAATGAAGTCTATGTTCCACGTTGGAACATCCGCCGAGGAACAACCCTTCGGACGGCCGTGGACTGCGTCGAGTGGGCGCGCCTCGCCGCCCCAGGTGGGGCGTTGGGGGAAGCTATGTCAAGCTACCAGGAGGGTAGGCTGACAAACGAGATTCGGATTCTCCTTGCCCGGATGCAGCCGCGCGTCTAGCTGCTTTGTCGTGAAAACGACAAGTTAAAAGCGGCTCGTATCCAAGAAGTAGCTCAGACGCGGGCTATCCGGGAGGAGAACAGGAGACTCTCCGCCCCAAGGCTACCCAAGCTGTTAACGAACAACTTCGGTTGGCTAAGGAAACTGCACGGAACGCAACTGAGAGGGCCACCAAGGCTGAAGCTGTTGTTGAGCCTCTACGCACTGAGAATGAGGAGCTCAAAGCCAAATTAGAGAGGCTCCAGCAGGCTCATGATGCCTTGGCCATGGAAGATGCCAAGAAGCTCCAAGAGATCTTGGACCAGAGGGGGGTGCTTGACCAAACTGAGCGTAAGCTAAAGGGCGTCGAAGAGGCTGCAGCCAAAGATGTGTTGCTTGCCAACCTTACAAAGAACGAAGCCGAACGCGCCCGTAATGAAGCTCAAGCTGCCCTCTAGGAGGCTCTGGTTACCAAGGAATGGCTTATACGAGAAGCGTTGTCGCAGGTATGCATAGCTTCATAATATCTTTACGCTTTTCTTTGTACATAGAAAAGGTTTTGATACTTGTATTTTTCTTGTTGTAGGTTGTGCATCGGGTCTTCACGGACACATCATATGACGATGCCATGAGCGCAGCCCTCAACGCTTCTCATGAGGATGGGGAAAAGGCTGGCTTCCTGCTTGGTCTAGGGTTCGTTGAGAAGGGCATCCCGCCTTCCAACTTCCCTTTATATGATGTAGATACTGAAGCTGCTTATGACCAAGCAGTGAACCAGTATGCTGCCTTCCCGCATCCAGTGGTGGAGAATGTGAACGAAATTGCTGCTGCTGATGATGGGCTAACCATTCTCAAGACCTTCCTTGAACCGCCACAGCCAACTGATGGTGCGGGTACAAGTGGGTTTGGAGGGAGTGGTCCTGAAGCTTGAACCTTTAGATCCCTTCCCACTGTTAGGATAGGTTTGTTTTTGTATAGATTTACACTCTTGTAGGCGGGTAGATACCCGGCCATTCTTGTAATACTTGAATTTTTATGGAATGTATAAATCTTTGTGCGGGTAGGACCGCCACTTTCACTGTATGACTTGCTTTATAAACGTTATATGACTTGCTCATGTATATTATAGTTTAATTTGACACTTGTTTTGCCGCATAAACAATATATGATTCGCTTGTGCATACTTTAGTTTAACTTAGCAATTTCTTAAGTACTTTGGATAAGTTAACCTTTCAACGTGGCAGATAATAGGTTAAAGTTTTGCTAGTTTTGCTTCCTCTTTCGTGATTGTGCGGGTAAGACCGTCACTTTCACTTAGTGGGATGGCTAAACTTTACCTATATCTGACCTGCGTGGAGGTTTTCCTCATTTTTTCCTTGAGATTTTCTAAGTGTTCTGAATAAGTTAACATTTCGACGCGCGGTTGTCAATAGGTTAATGTTCAGTTTCCTCTATCATGATTGTGCGGGTAGGACCGTCACTTTCATTTGGTAGGATGACCAAACTTTACCTATGACTGACCTGCGTGAAGGTTTTCCTCATCTTTTCCTAAGAAATTGTTGCCGTTTTTTGTGTTTATGCGGGTTTTGCCGCCTTCCACACCCAACGACTTCTTTTCACACTTATTTATGCGGTGAATACCGGCATCAGTGTTTTGAATAAATTAACCGTTCGACGCGCGGTTGTCAATAGGTTAGTTCGGTTTCCTCTATCATGATTTGTGCGGTTAGGACCGGCGCTTTCATTTAGTGGGATGACCCAACTTTACCTATAACTGACCTGCGTGAAGGTTGGCCGTTTTTTGTGTTTATGCGGGTTTTGCCGCCTTCCACACGCAACGACTTTTCACACTTATTTATGCGGTGAATACCGGCATATCAGTGTTTTGAATAAATTAACCGTTCGACGTGCGGTTGTCAATAGGTTAGTTCGGTTTCCTCTATCATGATTTGTGCGGTTAGGACCGGCGCTTTCATTTAGTGGGATGACTGAACTTCACCTATAACTGACCTGCGTGAAGGTTTTCCTTATATTTTCTTTAGAAATTTGTCGTTTTATGTTTATGCGGGTTTTGCCGCCTTCCACACGCAACGACTTGCTTTCCCACTTATGTATGCGGTGAAGGCCGGCATATCAGTGTGGAAAGTTCATAAGTATAAATGTAAGACCAGCGTCAATGTGATATGGAGAATCATTTCCATTAGAAGTGGCTCTGGGCCTTTTCTTTTACAAGTTTGGAATTGATCTACATGCAGACTGTGTAATTGAGCTCCCTTCCATGTTCTTGGGAGTGTCATCGAGCCTTTCGAGCCGATATGCACTTGGTTCGGAATCTCGTTGTTTACGCAGTATGTAGTCTCCGACATTGAAGCTGCAGTTTTATTCGTGTTTTCCCCAACTGGGGTTCTACACGCATTAGCCTGCTCAGCGTTCATTACGCCACGAGGTGCGAGAGCGTCCCATATCTGACAAATGCTTCGACGATGTCCTTCAAGTCTACGCATTCCTCGGTGTTGTGGCCTCTTGTCCTGTGGAAGTCACAGAATTTGCTCTGATCAGCGTTGTGACGCTCTCGGATTATTGGAGCCTTTGGCCATGGGAGCCTCTCGGTGTCGAATATCTCGGTGACGCTTTTGGTGAGTGGCGTCCATCTGGAGTTCCGGTTCGACGACCGCATGTTATCCTTTCCGCCTAACCGAGGGTGCGAGCCGGATGAAGTGTCAAAGTTTACCCTTGACTGCCAAATGCCTAGCTTCCTCTTTTTGTTTAGTCGGGCGGTAAGGACATTGTTTTCTCTTGTTTTCTGGGTGTAGAGGTTTGTGCTCTGGGGAAGATCTCTACCCAGTTGCTTTTCCGTTTCCGCGAAGCGTTTAGCTGCTGTCATGATGGCATCCCATGTGGATGGCATGCCATCTTTACCCGTTAAGGTGCGGATGAGCTCTGGGTCTTTCGCGCCCTGGATGAAAGTAGCGCGAACAAGATCTTCGCTAATATTGCCCAGACTTAGCTTATTTGAGTTGAAGCGAGTGATGAAGTCTAGTAAAGACTCATCTTCCTCTCGGATGCAGGTGAGGATTGTCCATTGTTCTTCAGTGTACTTTCTTTGTTGACTGAAGTGTTGGCTGAACTTCTGTTGGAAGTCTGCCCAATCGTAGATGTGGTGGACCGGTAGACGGTCGAACCACGCTCTGGCTGCTCCAACCAGCGTCATCTGGAACATATAACACCACATGGGTTCCGTCCAGTTGCTGACGGTTGCCCCCGCTATGAATCTGTTCAAATGATCGTCTGGGTCGGATATACCATCATAAGTGCCGATGTTGGGCATATGCTTGGCACTCTTCGGGGCGATTGCTTCCGCAATGTCCCTTGCAAACTTGGACGTTCCCGCATTTGCAACAGTTGGTCTAAAAGCTTTGGAGAAGTCACGTGGGTTTCTACCCGCGTTTTTTGGTTTGAAAGTTTCTCCAAAATTCCTTCTCGGTTGGAAGTCCGTTTCCTTACGCTTCCCTTTCGCCCTATGGCGAGGGTTTGCGTCGGTGTCGGATTCCTCCCGATCATCGTCCGAATACTCGCACTCACTGCTCATGTTGAGCTGTTGTCGAGTGCTTCCGAATTCGTCAGCCTGTTGGAGTGAACGTAAGCGTTCATCCAACTCAGCTTGGAATTCCCTCTGACGTGCTTCCGCCCACGCTTTAACTTGTTCAAGTGTTTGGCGGGGGAGCCTCGTCTGTTGTCTTTCCGCCTGGGTATTAATGAATCCCAGGGGATGATTGTTTACTGCACTTGCCCCGGCTCGGGTATCCGGGGTAGTGTTCGTAAAATTTACTGCACTTGCTACGGCTTGAGTAACCGGGGTAGTGTTCGTAAAATTTGTGTGATCACCGGTGTTCCTCCCAGTAGCTGGGGTTGTGATTACCGGGATTTCTTGGTCACTCGCTGGCTTTGGCAACGGAGTAACCTTAACCATCTTTTCAGAAGTTTGAAAAAACTGAAAAAGAAGTAGTTCTAGCTTTTATGCACGGATGGCGCCAATGAAGTAACACTAATCGACCCCGGGCAGATTACGGATAATCTGGGGGTTAAATAGATGTTTCCCACGAGGGGTTAGGTCCGGCAAAGATGGTTCTTCTGATGACCTGCAAAACAGACACCGTGAGCTCTTCACTGAGAAGGGGGGGTACCTCCTTGTGACCACCCTCCGGCGTGAGAATCAGACTAGATTGCTCCTGAATATAAGTGTATATTAAGAGGTTGCTAGAGAAGATAAGATAATATAAGATGTGATAAGATAATCATACCATTCCAAGGTGTTGGAGTATTTATAGCCGAAGGTAGGTTTCCAAGAAGGTACAGCCGGCTGAATAGTATTCCTGTTCTGCCAACTGTGGGCTACGCACATGCCATGCTGGTGGTTGGTAGGTAGGCAGCGGCTGATAGTGACCAGGCCGGCTGTGTACTATTCCTGTTCCACCAACTGCAGGCTATGCACGTCCTCCGACAGGTTGGTGAGTAGGCAGCGGCTGATAGTGACACAGTATAAGAGCGTGCTGCTCGTCATACTGTTGTCAGTGAGCTGTCGTATCTTTGGTCAGATCTTTTGTCCATACCTCGTCAGGTACAGTACAAAAGATCCTCCAGTATCGTACGGACTGGCTCATTTGGGCGGGAGTTTTCCCGGCTTTGTGCGGGAGTGTTCCCGGCTTGCTCACTCCTTCTTCAGGTGACATTACTGAATTATTTAAGAGTTAAGTGCCTTGTGCGTGTAGCCTTGCTGCGCGGGTAGCCTTCCCTGATGGCTTGTATCCGCAGCTGCGGGAACAGGCGGGGTACTTCACCATTGGGAGGCTTTTCCTGCGGGAACAGCTTGCGTACTGCGCGTAAGGACGTCACGTCTCTGAGCATGGTGGATCCTGCGGATCCAGTTGGTTTCTGCGCAGACGTCTCTCTTCAAGGTGAGTCTTGCGAGTTTAGCCTTTGCGCAGACGTCCCTGTTGAAGGTGAGTCTTGCGGGTTCAACTGCGCAGACGTCCCTCTTTGAGGTGAGTCTTGCGGGTCCAACTGGGCTCTGCTGGGACCTACCTCTTCACTATATATATATGGTTCTACGCGAAAACTCTATCTAAAGCTTCAAATTTTTTCTCCTGAAATTCCCACATTGCCGTTTCTGTCAATAATCTCATTTATGTAGTTTTGACCTTTTTCCTTCAGCTAGTCTATGTTATATCCAAGATTTGGTTCATCAGATATGAAAAAAGTATTTTTCAATTCCTTTTTACCATGCTTAAAAGGTTTGAGAAAAGTAGGACATTTGGTTCACGAGGTGGTAGACACAATTCTATTGTCCAGGTTTCCGTACACAATTCTTAATTTAAGTGGAAGCTAGTGTGATGTCAAGGTAGCATCAACATGACATGAACCTAGTTGGCGGCAAAATGAACACCAATATTGGATTTGTTTGGTTGGCAAGATAAGATATCATGGGTTTGCATGCCACCAATTAATACTTTTGTAACTATTATTATGATGACTAAGTTCACGCCAACTTTTATTTTTAGAAAGTTATCATGAACGTAAAGTGCCCATTATCTACTCTTATTCCAACTAGATCGAACGGCGTCAATAACACAAAGGAGACAAGATACCAGACAAAAGGAACAAACTCACTATTGGCCGGTCGAAGAGCAACACCACTCCGTCGGCTAAAACAATATTGCGAATAGTAGATCTATTGTTAATCCAACTAAAAGATAGGAGGCTGATAACACAATTAATGTTATCCGTCAATTTTAAAGGGGGTCGAAACTCTTTCCTAAAAAAAGTAAGGAGTTCGTAGCCTTCCGGATCAGCCAAACTGTCGAGTAAATCAAAGCTAACTTCTTTTTATTCCTTTTGTTGGCCGACCCTGAAGAAGCATTAACCAGTTACAAAAGATTCGACTTATCTTAACAGTCCGAGAGGATGCTCCATTTACACAACCCTCACCAATCCAACACGTGAAGAAGAGATCACTGGTTTTTTATTCATTCATATCATAAAAAAGGGCAAGTGGTAGACAAAACAACAGTTACCTTGAATGAAATATTGGCATAAAGGGGTATCCGGCCTATCTATTATTAACATTCTCCAAAACGAAACAATTATTTTTTAGTACGACCCAGTTCACCCACTTGAAAATATGATCGTGATTAAACAAGACTAGTTGTTCTAGTCATTATATATATTCTTATAAGCGACTGGACTAAAATGGCTATTCTTCTTAGCGACTCGACTAAAAAGGCTCCAGAAACAAACTCCTTTCCATCTCCTATACTCCAAATTAGCACAATTAAAATCCTTGATAAGTTTTATCAAAATTTTCCAGCTCTATGGTTTCTCTCCCACTTCTCAAGTGCCTATTCCAACCCCAACTCAAGCGAATACCCGAGTTCACTAAATATGACATTGTCCGCGTAAATGAGCTGAGATAAGGTCGGCCCGCCATTTTGGCAATGATACACCTTAAAGCACCCATTGATCCAATTTCTCCATTATACATTTGTTTTATTATAGAATCTAAAAAATCTCATTTAAACAAATCAAAAATTTTGTAAAAGTCTACTCTAAAAATAAGAACTTGCTTCTTTGACTTCTTGGCCTAAAAATATAACTCATTAATCTAAAGAGGACAATCCAGGATACTTCTACCTTCAACATAGGTCGACTCGAATGCTTATCCCTAATAATTAAGGACGGCCAAAAAAAAGAAAAGGAAAAATGCCCAACCAGACGGGAATACCCGAAATATTCTAGACGAGTTTGGGCATGGGATTAGGTAATACCTAGCACAATTACTTGAAATCATATACCTGTTTATTGGAACTATATACTGAATCATATACCCGAAAAGTTATAGGCTTTTTTTATTTTCCTTAACTAGTGTTAGCAATGCTTCACTCTACTAGTTTTATATCGTATAAAGTGAAATTTTCTTATAGGATTTGTATTTTGATGATACTATTTATAGTTAAAAACATAATATATATAAAAAAAATAAGAAAGAAAAGGAAAAACATACTTTAAATTCCCTATGGCTTTTTTCTCTTTTGACAAACTAATCAGCATACCTGATGCCAGTGTGCATGTCCGATATCGGATGTGTAATTATCAGACATCCGGCATGTATTGAGCTGGGTATGTGACTGAGATTTCAATACCTATCCTATAGCCGACCCCTTACCATCCCTACTAATAAACTTTAATATAATCTTCTTGAGCCACAACATGTTAGAATTTTGGATAACACTTTGTACATGCATCCAACTAAATTTATCAGTCTACAATCTTTTAGGGGCATCAGGTCTCTCACCTTTGCTGTAAGTGATATGAAGGAAGAGTTGTATCCTTCATTAATTTCACCCGTGAATTCAGATTTCTTAAGGAATGTAAGAAATCAGACTGATTTAAACTAAACATAAAGGGATTTGGATCATACATTGGGCTGCAACTAGTCCTTTAGACAAAGGTACCCAATTATGCAACTGATCAATACGCAAGAGTAGGACGCATGCTATGAACTAAAGATACAATTTTAGAGTAATTATGCTAAACACTGAAGTAATTATTTTTACTCTAGTTAAAAATTATAAAGTAATAATAATTACTCTACCTTTTTTTAGTTATTTGTAGCATATAAGCTTTAGCTAACCGAATATTTGGAATAGGAATGGAATGATCGAAGCTAACATTTGCAAAATGTAAACTGCTTAAGTTTTGTTTTGTAATTCATCAGTTTTAGTTCACATCAATGGCATGCGGTATATTTATTTGAACATCAAAGGGGTACACTTTTTAAGAAAATATAAGTTGCTATACTGAAAAATAAAATAATTTATAACTTTTAATTATATTAACATTTTTATTTAACATATGTATGTGTTTTTTAACATGAACAAATGGAATTTAATTGAATAATCATGTGAGCCCATACAATCAGAAAGTTTACATACTCAAATATCGTAAGGCCTGAACCTAAAGAAACTCTTTAAGAGCGTGGGCAAATGGGCATTTTAATATTGGCCCATGGTGTTTGCAAGTTGGTCCACACTCAAAACAAGCGTAGGAGTAAGTTAGGGATGAGCATTTGTTACTTGGTACCGGTACCGAACCGGTACGGGTACGAAAATCGGTACCAATTTGGTACCGTCAATACCGAATTGGTATCAAAGTTTTGAGTTTTGGGATCGGTACGGTACGGTACCGGTATTTCCCGAATTTTTGTCTTCAATACCGGTACCGTCCCGGTACCGTTACCGTACCAGTACTGAACCGAATATTTCGGTACCGGTACCAAGATTTGGCGATTTTCGGGATCGGTATTTTCGGTACCGGTACGATACCGAGCTCATCCCTAGAGTAAGTTGCTTTCCCAATTCCCAAGTATTTGTTTCATATATGATCTTTAGAGCATACCCAGCCCGTCTTTTATTCCTATCTTCATAATTACATTAAAAAATACTATATTTTTGTCTCATGTTTAATTAAATAATATTTTTATAATTTTATCATTACAATTTCTCTCTTCTCTACTCATAACCAATTCAACAAATCAAAACTAAAATTATCATATTTATCCAACTTTAATTAATCATTACCTAATAACTATTCTACACATTTCCATATCAACAACAAACAAGTGAGCCAAATCGCCATCTCTCCCCTTTTGTTCTCCTAACAGCATATAATCGAATGATCTCCATGTTATGCTTATTAAACAAGTTAAAAAGTCAGGTCATTTAAACCAATGATTATTGGTAAAAAAAAATGTCATTTTATAGCATCTCTTTTATGTTGATGATGTGGTGTTGCTTGGGAATGGTCCAAGGAGAACTTTGAAAATGTCCTTCGAGCCTTAAATTGCTTCTATTTTGTTTCGGGTTTGTAGATAAATTATGGGAAATCAAATACTTACGGACTGAAGGTTCCGGAGAATGGTATTAGGTTTGTTGGGTTTCAGTGGTGACCAGTTAAAATTTTGTTTATTAAAACCGGTTCAATAAACATGGTTAATAATAATTAATCTTATTAATTATAGTTATACGCAGCGGAATATATAATTAATCAGCATTGAAAACTAAACCCGACAGGATCCGGTTACAGACAATACGAGTACGAGTCAAAACATTAAATATAAACTAACAATATATTTAAGTTTACCTCGGTTAATAAATAACCGGTTGAGACACCGAAGGCTAACGAACCGAGCTAGGTGACACAACGAGATCAACGAACAACGGTGGCGGTGCATGACGGCAACAGCAACGGTGGTGGTGTATGGCAGCGGCTGTAGGCGGCGGCAGCGGACGAGCGGCGGACAGGCAGCGGTGGCACCAGCAGGCGTTGGCGGACAGGCGGCGGTGGCTGGTCAGGCGCTGGCAGTGATGGCGGCGGTGAAGCAGGTGGCCGGCTGTTGGATGGAGGAAGGATGGGATGGACTTATTAGGATTAGTTGTTAGGTTATTAAAACATCATATATTATATAGCCTCCTATTAGGTTTAACTAATCTCATTAGTTATAAACCTAATGGGCCAACAAGTCCAATTCTTACTCCAAAGCCCTCTCCATGTAATTTTTATCTCGTTAAAGTGTCTAACCCGGTTAACTAACTTAAGCGGGTTAATAGTTCGTTACCTCAAGGTGTAACTCTCACGGGTATTAACCCGGTTGGCCGTATTGACTTACCCGAACCGGCCCATAATTCCAACAGGTTTATGGTTAAATCTATGGGATGTGGCTCGGGTACTTTTCGTTTTAGGTACCTTATGTCTGTCTGGGAGAAAATGACAACATTAAAGTGTTGGGATCCCATTATTCCAAAGTTCAAATCTAAATGTCCTTCGAGCCTTAAATTGCTTCTATTTTGTTTCGGGTTTGTAGATAAATTATGGGAAATCAAATACTTACGGACTGAAGGTTCCGGAGAATGGTATTAGGTTTGTTGGGTTTCAGTGGTGACCAGTTAAAATTTTGTTTATTAAAACCGGTTCAATAAACATGGTTAATAATAATTAATCTTATTAATTATAGTTATACGCAGCGGAATATATAATTAATCAGCATTGAAAACTAAACCCGACAGGATCCGGTTACAGACAATACGAGTACGAGTCAAAACATTAAATATAAACTAACAATATATTTAAGTTTACCTCGGTTAATAAATAACCGGTTGAGACACCGAAGGCTAACGAACCGAGCTAGGTGACACAACGAGATCAACGAACAACGGTGGCGGTGCATGACGGCAACAGCAACGGTGGTGGTGTATGGCAGCGGCTGTAGGCGGCGGCAGCGGACGAGCGGCGGACAGGCAGCGGTGGCACCAGCAGGCGTTGGCGGACAGGCGGCGGTGGCTGGTCAGGCGCTGGCAGTGATGGCGGCGGTGAAGCAGGTGGCCGGCTGTTGGATGGAGGAAGGATGGGATGGACTTATTAGGATTAGTTGTTAGGTTATTAAAACATCATATATTATATAGCCTCCTATTAGGTTTAACTAATCTCATTAGTTATAAACCTAATGGGCCAACAAGTCCAATTCTTACTCCAAAGCCCTCTCCATGTAATTTTTATCTCGTTAAAGTGTCTAACCCGGTTAACTAACTTAAGCGGGTTAATAGTTCGTTACCTCAAGGTGTAACTCTCACGGGTATTAACCCGGTTGGCCGTATTGACTTACCCGAACCGGCCCATAATTCCAACAGGTTTATGGTTAAATCTATGGGATGTGGCTCGGGTACTTTTCGTTTTAGGTACCTTATGTCTGTCTGGGAGAAAATGACAACATTAAAGTGTTGGGATCCCATTATTCCAAAGTTCAAATCTAAATTGTCTAATTGGAAAGCGAATATGTTATTGATTGTGGGAAGAAGTACGTTGCTTGCATTGGTTTTATGATCTTTATCCACACATTACCTCTCGCTATTCTAGCTACCAAAGAAGGTCAATGCTTTACTTGAAGGTTTAAAAGCTAGTTTTTCTGGGAGAGAGAGAAAACAAAAGAAAGATGTAATTGGTCAAATGGGACTTAGTTTTGTTAGATAAAATTAATGATGGTTTGATTTTGGGTAGTTTTTATAGGTTAAACTTGGCCCTACTCCTTAAATGGAGATGGAGATTCTATAAATTTCAAAACTCGATATGGGGTAAGGTCACCGATTCCATTCATAGAAATAGTGGTAACAATTTTAACGCTTTCAGTAAACACTCGGTTGTGAAAGGAAATGAAATTTGAAGTCGTGTTGTAAAGTGCAATCATTTCTTAAATGATGACAACGTCATCCCATTCACGACTTTGAAGAAAGTTGTGGGTTATGGGGATTCTACTCGCTTCTGGCTTGATCATTGGGTTGGTAATGATATTCTAGCCTTAAAATTACCAATATTATTTGCGCTTAAAAATAATAAAAGTTGCCTAATTCGAGATCGAAGACAGAATCATTTGTGGATGTGGGAGTGGCATCGCCAACTTAGAGAAGGAATTGAATCGACCCAATTTGAGTCACTTCGGGTTATTCTCGAGTAACACCATTGGTCAAATAATAATGATTCTTGGAGTTGGTAGTTTGATAATCAAACAAACTTTGTGGTTAAAAATTAAAGGAAAACGATTAATAAAAATATGCACCCGGAGATTCCGTGGCACACTAGATGGAATGTAAGAATTCCTAGTCAATTTTGTTGTTTGAAGACCTTTCTTGATAGGTTACCTACTCGGTTAATCTCTCTAATAAGGGGTTACATGTTCCTTTGATTATGTGCCCCTTTTAATCGAGACATACTAAACCGTGAATCATGTTTTCTCCTCTTGTTGTGTGACTTTGAAGGCATGGAGATCAATCATTGTCTGGCTACAAATTTCGGGGCCGAACCTTATGAATCAAAGGGAGTTATGATTCGCTTGATCAATGTCATTTTATCAAAGAACAAGAGATAGGTTGTCAAGGAATTATTTATACTATGTGGTGGACTATTTGGAAGAAGTGTAAGGAATTAATTATTTAAGGTGAGTCTTGCGGGTCCAACTGGGCTCTGCTGGGACCTACCTCGCCATAGGGCAAAAGGGAAGCGTAAGGAAACGGATTCCCAACCGAGAAGGCATTTTGGACAAGCCTTCAAACCAAAAAGCACAGGTGGAAGTCCACGAGACTTCTCCAAAACGTACAGACCGAACGTTGCAAATGCGGGAACGTCCAAATTTGCAAGGGACATTGCGGAAGCAATTGCCCCAAAAAGTGCCAAACAAATGCCCAATATAGGCACTTATGATGGTATGTCCGACCCAGACGACCATTTGAACAGGTTCATAGCAGGGGCAACCGTCAGCAACTGGACGGAACCCACGTGGTGTTACATGTTTCAAATGACGCTGGTGGGGGCTGCTAGGGTTTGGTTTGATCGTTTACCGGTTAACCACATTTACGACTGGGCAGACTTCCAGCAGAAGTTTAGCCAACACTTCAGCCAGCAGCGAAAGTATACCGAGGAGCAATGGACAATCCTCAAATGCATACGGGAAGAAGATGAATCTCTACCAAACTTCATCACTCGCTTCAACTCAAAGAAGTTAAGTTTGGGCAATATCAGCGAGGATCTTGTTCGCGCAGCCTTCATCCAGGGCGCGCAGGACCCAGAGCTTATCCGCACCCTAACGGGTAAAGATGGAATGCCATCCACATGGGATGGCATCATGACAGCAGCTAAACGCTATGCGGAAACGGAGAAGCAACTGGGTAGAGACCTTCCGCAGAGCACAAACCTGTACACCCAGAGGACGAGAGAGGACAACATCCTCACCGCCCGATTGAACAAAAAACGGAAGCAAGGCATTTGGCAGTCAAGGGTAAACTTTGACACCTCATCCGGCTTACAGCATCGATTGGGTGAAAGGGATAATGTAAAGCTGCACCGGAACTCCAGATGGACGCCACTTACCAAAAGCGTCACTGACATATTTGCTACTGAAGAGCTCCCATGGCCAAAGCCTCCAGTAATCCGACATCGTCACGATGCTGATCGGAGCAAGTACTGTGACTATCACAGAACAAAAGGCCACAACACTGAAGAATGCATAGACGTAAAAGACATGGTCGAAACATTCGTCAGAGATGGGACGCTCGCACACCTCGTGGCGAAATAAAAGCTAAGCGGGCAGGTGCGTGTGGAACCATGGCTGGGGTAAACATGAATAAAAAATCAGCTTCAATATGGAGACTACATGCTGCATAAAGAACGAGATCCCGAAACAGGTGCGTGTCGGCTCGATGGCACTCCTGTCCCAACATGGAAGGGAGTTCAATTACACAGTTTGCATGTAATCAATTCCAATTTGTACAGAAAAGGCCAAGAGCCACTTCTAATGGAAATGATTCTCTTTCAAACGTCGAAGCTGATGATTTACATTTATACTTTTGTACACACTAATATGCCGGTTTTCACCGCATAATTACAAAAAACGTCATTGCATGGGAAGGCGGTCCTACCCGCACGAACCCAAAAAGCATGATAAACCTTCACGCAGGTCAGTTGAAGGAGAAAAAAGTTACCATATGAAAGTGCTGGCCTATCCGCATGAATCATTCGAGGGAACTGCACCAACCTATCAACAACCGCGCGTAGGACAGTTCAAAGTTCTTTAGAGGAAAAGGTAAACCTATACGCAGGTCAGATATGGGTAAAGTTATGCCATCCTACTAAGTGCAAGTGACGGGTCTACCCGCACAATCACGAAAGAGGAAGCAAAACTTCACACCTATTATCAGCCACGTTCAAAGGTTAACTTATCCTCAACAGGCAAACCTTCACGCAGGTCAGTTGAAGGAGTTCAATTATTCCATTAAATGAAAGTGCCGGTCTATCCGCACGAATCATGAAAGGAAGATGAACACTAACCTATCAACAACCGCGCGTCGAACGGTTAAAACTATCCAACACTGGTGACGGCATTCACATTACGTGA